>NC_056727.1:1020092048-1020184548 GCF_019279795.1 Protopterus annectens
ACAGTCACCAAGGCCATTGATGAGGGAAGGTGGTTCACACAGCCTACCTGGACCTCGCAAAAGGCTTCGATACAATACCCCACTCGGGCATTATAGGTAAGCTCACCAGCTTAAATATAAACCCCTATGTCACTAGATGGATTGCAAACTGGCTCAAGGGCAGAACCCACATGGTTAGAATTGCTGGAGCCATGTCAGACTCCAAACCAGTTACAAGTTACATCCCACAAGGCTCAGTCCTGGGACCTCTCTTGTTCGGTATATATTTCTTGGAGGTACAGGCCAACACGGAAGGACTGTGGCTGACCAAGTTCACAGATGACTGCAAACTAGGCGTCATAATCGACTCTCCAGCCAGCACAAGCATCCTACAAAAGGGCCTCATAGAAACAGACAACTGGTGCCAGAGCCATGGCCTCAAGCTAAATGCTTAAAGTGTATAGTCATCCCCTTTGGCAAAAACAAAGTGCCCACAAATTACCACATAGGTGGTAATCCATTAAGTACGGAAGAAGTAATTAGGGACCTGGGGACCCAAGTTGATAGCAATCTCTCATTTGAAAACCACGTGGCCAAAGTGGTTAGAAAAACATTTTATATAGCCCACCTAATCATGAAGGGATTCACATCTAGATCAGGGGAGGTGATCGTGCCTCTTTACTCATCCCTCATCAGGCTCATAATTGAGTACAATGCCCCTTTTGGGATGTATCTCACCAGACACCTGCAGCAACTGGGAAGACCCCAAAAGTACCTCATCAACAGGATCAAAGGGCTCAAACAGATGCCATATGCTGCCCGGTTAAGCTCTACTCAGTAGCATACCACCTGCTCAGAGGCGATCTCTGCCTGACGTATAAAGCCATGTCCAACCTGGAATTAATGGACATGCTGCACCTCAGAAAATCCAAATCCCATCGAGCTACTCGCTCAAGAGACTTGAACGTCAGCACTGAAATAAATAGGACATGCTGGAGGGACAGATTCATAACCCAGAGGCTCCCTTCACTCTGGAATTAAATCCCAGTCCAGGTTAGGCAGAGCCCCTCATTGACTCTCTTCAAGAGGAATCTTGATGAGTGGATGGGAGATTGTAGGTTTACCCCGGGTATCACTTCTGTGTCACTGTTAGACAGAGGCACAGTACACTAACCTCGAAAAAAGGCATAGCAAAATTCATTTAAAATGGGTGGAGAAAGCCAAACACACTCTGGCTAGGCTTATAAATGCCCTAGGGCAGATAGCCTAGTATGAACCTATGTACCTATGAACCTAAATGCAGCTATGATACTGGTTCTGAGCAGAATCCTGCTTTTATCAAAAATGATGCCTCCATACAAAGAAGAAAAATAATAGGCTTTAACAATTAGCTGATTAGCTGGTGTCACTCTAGGGGGATCCAGTATGCACCAGTATGGGATAAGATGGTTGATAGTCCATCTTGCTTCACTACAGATGGCCTGAAACTCTCCTTCCAAGGCTCAAGCACTTGATGGCCCCATAGTGACTTTTATTAGGCAGAGTCTAGCTAATGAACATTAGATCCGAACTAACAATAGTGTAATAACTAACCCAAATTCAAATTCAAATCCAAATTATATAACAATTATTCTGCTCAATGCCAGAAATCTTTATAATGAATGTCCTGATCTTGACACTCTCCTACATATTGAACACATCCACGTCTGTATAGTAACCGAGATGACACTCCCTCTACATACATCCACATGGGGGTAGTAACTGGGAAAGCACTCCCTCTAGGTCTCAAACAAATCCATATGGGGGTAGTAACTGAGAAAGCACTCCCTCTACATCTCAAACATATCCACATGGGGGTAGTAGCTGAAAAAGCACTCCCTCTACATCTCAAACACATCCACATGGGGGTAGTAACTGAGAAAGCACTCCCTCTACATCTCAAACACATCCACATGGAGGTAGTAACTGAGATAACGCTCACTCTAGATCTCAAACACATCCACATGGGGGTAGTAACTGAGAAAGCACTCCCTCTACATCTCAAGCACATCCACATGGGGGTAGTAACTGAGATAGCGCTCCCTCTACATCTCAAACACATCCACATGGGGGAAGTATCTGAGATAGCACTCACTCTACATCTCAAATACATCCACATGGGGGTAGTAACTGAGATAGTACTCCCTCTACATTTCAAACACAACCACGTAGGGGTAGTAAATGAGATAACACTCACTCTAGATCTCAAACACATCCACATGGGGGTAGTAACTGAGATAGCACTCCCTCTACATCTCAAACACATCCGCATGGGGGTAGTAACTGAGATAGCACTCCCTCTACATCTCAAACACATCCACATGGAGGTAGTAACTGAGATATTACTCCCTCTACATCTCAAACACATCCACATGGGGGTAGTAACTGAGACAGCACTCTCTCTACATCTCAAACACATCCACATGGAGGTAGTAACTAAGATAATACTCCCTCTACATCTCAAGCTCATCCACATGGGGGTAGTAACTGAGATAGCACTCCCTCTACATCTCAAACACATCCACATGGGGGTAGTAACTGAGATAGCACTCCCTCTACATCTCAAACACATCCACATGGGGGTAGTAACTGAGATAACAGTCCCTCTACATCTCAAACACATCCACATGGGGGTAGTAACTGAGATAGCACTCCCTCTACATCTCAAGCACATCCACATGGGGGTAGTAACTGAGATAGCACTCTCTCTACATCTCAAGCACATCCACATGGGGGTAGTAACTGAGATAGCACTCCCTCTACATCTCAAGCACATCCACATGGAGGTAGTAACTGAGATAGCACTCCCTCTGCATCTCAAACACATCCACATGGGGGTAGTAACTGAGATAGCACTCCCTCTGCATCTCAAACACATCCACATGGGGGTAGTAACTGAGATAGCACTCCCTCTACATCTCAGACACATCCACATGGGGGTAGTAACTGAGATGGCACTCCCTCTGCATCTCAAACACATCCACATGGGGGTAGTAACTGAGATAGCACTCCCTCTACATCTCAGACACATCCACATGGGGGTAGTAACTGAGATAGCGCTCCCTCTACATCTCAGACACATCCACATGGGGGTAGTAACTGAGATAGCACTCCCTCTACATCTCAAACACATCCACATGGGGGTAGTAACTGAGATAGCAATCCCTCTACATCTCAAACACATCCACATGGGGGGGGGGGTAGTAACTGAGATAGCACTCCCTCTACATCCTGAGTTACACCTTTAGTATACATTCAGACCTGGGGAGATCTGCACAGGTCTATCCACATTTGTCAATGACAGGTAACCAGAGCATGATACACTGAGCTCATCAAGCTTCAGCTTACTTTTAACAAAACAAATTATAACTTCAATCCAGTTGTAGGACATCTGTATGTCCCCTGATGACCAAGATGGATTCCTAAAAATACTCATGGAACTGCCTGTTACTAAAACCTCTTTTAAAATATCTGATTTTTAGCTCTCCTTCAATTAATGGAACACATATATCTCAAAAGCTGGATTCATCTAGTGATTTTTAGACCTAACAGAGAAAACCTCCCTAGAACAGATAGTCAGTGTGCCGACCAGAGATCAAAATATTCCTGAACTTGTTCTAACTAACATAGTTTCTATAGTTATTATTAGGCCTCTAATTGATCCATTCTTGGTTAAGACTGACAACAAACTTGCAACCTTCTCTGTCAGAATAACTAAAACCTTGTCAGCCAATAATTTTTAACACAAGGACTTCAGATGGACAAGCCTAACTAAACTGTTTTGACAAATTTTCCAATTTCCCTTGCAACATCACAAATCCCAACAATGAGACAGCTGCTGTCTAAAACATTGAGTTCCATTATGGTCCACCAGTATAAATGAACACTATAGCAACAAAAACAAAAAAAACTCATTCAGTAGATCTGAAACTTGTCAAGTCATCTATCACATCAATCAGCAAGTAGCTAAAATCTGCTATTAGGGCTGGCAGGGGAAACCAGAAATTAATTAGTGTCTCCAGCAAAGGCTAATTTCAAGTCCTTTTTATCTATATTAGAAAACTACGAAACAACACCCAGCAATGTTTGGAACTATTTTATAATGACAACTCCCATTGTAGTCCAGCTGGCATACTGGCACCGCAAATATACTAGCAAACAAATGTAGTGGAAACTTTGTCACAGAGACATTTATCACTTCTTCTCCCAATTTCCATATCTGTAATACCTCCTAACATCATAAAGGAACATATGCTGATTGTAGTTTCTAAGAGAAAATGCTACCTCCATGTGGATGAATAACATACCTGCATTCCTTATAAATGGTGCTAAACAAACTCTTGTTGAACCCCTCCATAAAGTGTTTAATATAAGCCTATGTGCAAGGTATGTCCCCGTAATATGTCAAACTCATTAGTGATGCTCCTACTTAAAGATGGTCCTACCACAAACTCCAGGAACTACAGACCCATTAGCCTGAGTTAGTCTGATTTTCAAAGCCCGGGATTGCATCATAACTGACCTTATCGACTATGATATCAAAATCTTATTAGGCTAGACCTACAAAAGTTTGGTTGTGAAAGGGGGAATCATGTTTACTTAACATAGTCAACTTCTAAGAAATTTACTCAGATTGTCGACAGCACTTATGTCCACATTGCTTATCTCGATCTAGCCAAACCATCTGATTGTGTTCCACATACTGGCATCATTAATAATCTAAGTGCTTTGAACACTGATCCTTATGTGGTAAGGTGCAGAGTAAGCTGGTAAAAAGACAGAACCCACATTGTCAGAATGGTTGGTGCCTCCTTTATAAGAATAAAAGCAACTAGTTGTGTCCCTAGGGCTCATTTCTGTGACACCCTCTTTTTTAGCATCTACTCCTCTGATCTCTAGACAGGAAATCACAACCATTGGTAAGAGGGCTTTTGTATAATAGGTACAAGTTAAATACATAAATAAAGTATATTAAAATGTTAATTAATTTCATCAGGGTGGGGCATTACTAATTTGTGTGTTGGTTTTGTTTCATCACACCAGGCAATATAGAGCATAGACAATGCCTGCTAAACAGGAAATCTGGATGAAAGGAAAATGGTAGAAAATAATAATTAGCAACATTGTGGGGTATTGGAGTGTGGAAATATGAAAGAAAGAATGGTGAATGAAGGACAGTATGAAAGGAGACCAATGATCAGATCAGGAGGATCTGAATAATGAAGGTGGTGAGTGCAGTGTTTCTTTCTCTCAATGGGGATTATATTGCACTTCTTGGCATTTGGTTTAAGCCCTTTTTCTATGCACTGGGAATTGACTTTGGTCATTTTGAAGGGTATATGCATCCAAAGGGGATTCAACAACCACACCCAACTCACATTCATCAGCAAACTTTGCTAACCAGTGATCATTGTTATCAGTTTGGGGGTCTAAAAAGTAGATATCAAACAGAACAGGGCCAAAAACAGATCCTTGTTAGACAGAACTGGTCACTGACTGAGAAGGCGTAACCCACTTGGGCAATGTGCATTCTGTCCTAAACAAGCTGGCTATCCAACTTACCATGGAGGGATTTATTTTGAAGCCCACGAAATTATAAACAATTCCTTCATGTGGTATGTATCAAATTTACTAGTTATTTATATCACTTTTATTGTCTGCTGCATACTTTTCTAGCTAGTTTCAGTGTGTGTGAGGTATTAACTGGAAATTTTCTACATTTGTTAAGCACCTGTTTGGGTTTGTTTGTTCTGATTTCCTGTCAAGGAGTGTATCATATAACTTATTTGTTTGCAGTTAAAAGCATTCTCTAGAGTACTCTTGCTCCTTTATCTGTTTAAAATTTTCATTTAAAAGCTCACTGCTGTTTTTCTGCTGTGATAAACCTTTCTGCAGTTTTTTTTCTACCTAAGTAGTGTGGGTAGTTGTAGCATTGTTTATATTCAGGCTTGTGTTTTGGGCCTAGTTGTTTGTTTGTACAGGCTGTGTGTCTGAGCACATATTCCAGGCCATCTTAGTTTAGCCAAAGCCATTCTTGCATTCCAGTGAGAGGGAAGTGTTTATGATCATTGGCTGATTGGGGTTATCTGGACTATGTCTTGGAGTAAGAATCTCATTGGTTCTTTCGAGCTTTTTTAAAGTTGTTTCAGGCTTCAACATTGTTACTTAAGAAGTTAATTTGTGAGCGTTTCTGCCATTTCACACTGAGCAAATCGGAGGAAGGGCACTGAGCAAACCCTGATCTGCATTATGTAACATTAAGTATCTTGTTTTTTGCTTATATTCACGAGTTATTTATAGCACTATTATTATCTGCTGCATACTTTTTTAGCTAGTTTCACTGTGTGTGAGTTATTAATTGGAAATTTTCTACATTTGTTAAGCACCTGTTTGGGTTTGTTTGTTTTGATTTTTGTCTCCCACCCTCCTTCTCTATTGGTATCCTGTTCTTATACTTGATGGTATTTCAGTTGCCCGCCCCTACTGTAAATTTGATCTGGGACACTCCTCCCAGTTTAGTGTCATTACCTCATTCTACCTAATACAGGGAGAACATTTGAGAAGACCAAATCACTTAGTTCTTAACCTTTACTTATCTTCTGCTCCTTCTTACTCTCTTTCCACTTCTTTCCTGCCATTCCTGTAAGTAGTCTAGTCCAGATACAGATTTGCTGTATCCAGGACTGTTTGTAAGCTTCTGAGCCCCTGCCACTTAGCTAGGGTTAAACTATTCCCGGAGCCATAAAGTCCGCTCTTCAAATTTTCCCTTAGAACTACACAGTTTTTTAGTTTTAGCACTCAAATCTGTTTCTTTGAGCTCAGCACTTATTCAGAACCTATTGTAAGCACTAAATAAGCTACAAATTACTACAGCACTCAACTTTCCTCACTTGTCTAGAGGAAAACAGGTTTTAGTACTTAATAAATAAGCACCGATCCAGGCATGTCTAAGGGTCAGCTCCCGATGACTTCTCCTATCTACCTGATGAATCTGGGCATCTTGGGGCAATGCAGCAATTGCCTGATGTACACAGACAACCCTCTCCTCCTACCACCCAACACTACAACCTGTGAGAGATGCACTTATACAGACAAACTGGAAGCAAAACTCTCTTCACCCAAGACTGGACTACGCAGTCAATAGGAGCGAGTAAACACTTGCACCACACCGCACTCATCACATAATCCCTCAAAACCTACACCACCAAAACACACACATAGAAACACAAAACACATACCTACATTCATGGATTCTCTCAATAAAAATCTACCCAAGCAACATGGACCTCCAAAGCAGAAATTTAAGGAACCTCCTCCCCCCAAATCAACCCAAATGACACATAGCCCACAAACTCAGTGTGCCACTCAACCACAACCCTTAAGGCATAATAACATATCCAACACTATAGTCATAGATGACTCTATAGTCAGCCACACTGGTGTTTCACTCAGCAGTCTAAACAACAAGAATGTTACTGTCAGCTGCCTGTCGGGTGCCAGAATCCACCACATAATGCACACACTTAGGTCACTCCACAAGTACAAATATGACTCTGTCATTGTCCATGTTGGTGTGAATGGCCTGAGACGTACCTCGCTGGACTACATGAAAAGAGACATGAAGGAGCTGCCCGATCTTGCAGCCCAGTCAGATATGACCCTAGCCCTGAGTAGCATCCTGCCATCACCAAGAATGATACCACAGTACAAGGACAAAATGATTGACTTCAACAATTGGCTAAGCTACTGGTGTCATTCTAAGGGGATCCAGTATCTGTCTGCCTAGGATGACATGATCAACAGACCACGATGCTTTGCCAGAGATGGCCTGCACCTGTCACCCTTGGGATTCTGAATACTGGCTAAGGCTCTTGCCACCCCTATAGTGCCTTTTTTAGGCAAGGTTCAAATGACAAACTCACCACTGTAACAGGTACAAGCAAGCAAAATCTGAGGGTAATGCTGCTCAATGCTAGAAGTCTAAACCTCAAAATGCACTCACTCGAGGCACTCCTTAAAATGGAGAACATTGACATCTGTGCAGTGACAGAGACCTGGTTTAAGGCTCCAGAGAGCACCTCTGCAATACCAGGCTATAATTCATACCACACCTTTTGGCCACCTAACCTGGACTGAAACACTAAAGGCGGAGGTGTGTCCATACTCATTAAGGATATCCACACCTCCAGGCTAGTTGCTCAGCATAATGCATCCGAGATTATCCAGGTGCAACTAACTGTGGGCAAGATGGCAATCCAAACTGTAGCTTGCTACAGATCCCCCACTATGCCCCAGGATTCCCACTCCTCATTTCTTGATACACTGGAAAATATTAGGGTACAACCTAACACCCTAATAATGGGTGATTTCAACTACCCCGCCATTAACTAGGAAAACTATTCATGTACCAACTCGTTTGCTCAACATTTTCTGGAATTCATAAATTCCAATGCCTTGGATCAAATTATCCACACCTCCACCAGGAGCAGCAATATCCTAGACGTGGTCATTATCAACATAGGAAACCGGTGTTCCACACCAGAGATCAGTTCCTTGTTGGTCAGATCTGACCATAAGCTAATCACCCTAGACATCCACATCCCAACCCAACCCCCCATTAGGGAAACCACCATAAAAAATGTCTCCAAAGCCAACTTCACACTTCGTAAGAAAGAAGTAGCAAACTTCACGACACCCATGCAGATGGACAATAGAGGTACGACTGCTGAATCCTACACAAATGCACTTTATAAGCACTTACACGAGTACATGGATCATGCATTCCCTAACAGAACCAAGATGCTATCTTCCAAAAAAAGGAAGCCAATCTAGTGGTCTCCTGCAATAAACAAACTGTACAACAAACGAAGGAAACAACTGCAAAAAAGAGTAAAATCCCATGACTGGAGGAACTCTCTGGTCAGCCTCAGTAAAAAGTTGAGATCCCTCATAAAATCTTCCAAAGTTAGTTAGGAAAACAAAATTGCCACTGATTCTAAAGACAACCACAAAGCATTCTATAGCTACGTCAAGAATCTCAAAGGCAACACTCAGATCTACTCTGAGTTACAGCACAATGGAAATAAATATACAGAACCAACTGATATTGCCAACATCCTGGCAGATAGGTTTGGCTGCACAGGTAAAAACCACACTCTCCAAAGCCAGAAACACAGCATTCATGGGATCTGACAACATTCCAGGCTACGTTCTATATGAATTACAGAATGAACTGGCACCCCACCTAAGTACTATGTTCAATCATAGCCTCACCTCAGGCTTTGTGCCCACTTAATGGTGCACAGTGATGGTTATCCCACTCCACAAAGGGGGAGCCACCACGGACCCCGGGAACTACTGCCCTATTAGCCTGACAAGCCTGGTCTGCAAGGCTATGGAACGTATCATCATGGAACTTATAAACATTGACATTGGTAATCTCCAAACTCTGGACACCACCCAGTTTGGGTTTGTAAAATGCAGATCATGTCTACTAAATCTGATAGACTTATTTGAAGCAGTCACCAAAGCCGCAGATGAGGATAAGGTGGTTCACACAGCCTATCTAGATCTCGTGAACGCTTTCAACACCATCCCCCACTCTGGAATTATAGATAAACTCACTAAACTAGGCATAAATCCCTATGTCACAAGATGGATAGCTAACTGGCTCACTGACAGAACCCACACTGTGAAAGTAGAAGACTCCAAATCCGACTTCAGACCACTGACATGTTGAGTACCATAGGGCTCAGTCCTGGGTTCTCTCCTACTTGGTATCTACTTCTCAGAAGTACATGCTAACAAAGAAGGTCTTTGGCTAACTAAGTCCTCAGATGGCTGCAAACTAGGAGCCATAATTGAAACTCCTAATGATGTGGACATCGTACAAAAGGGCCTCACTGAGACAGATGCCTGGTGTCAAAGCCATGGCCTCAAGCTCTATGCCAAAAAGTGCATTGTCATTTTAGTAAAAACTCTGTACACATGAACTACAACATAGGCATAGTCTACTTAACACCGAAAGTGTGATAAGAGGCCTTGGGACATAGGTGGACAGTAGTCTCTCCTTTGATAATCACATCACCACAGTAGTCAGGAAATCCTTCTATGTGGCACACCTCATCACAAAAGGTTTCTCATCCAGGAAAAAAGAGGTCATTGTTCCCCTCTACTCGTCACTCATTAGACCCATTATAGAGTACAACGCCCCTTTTGGTATGTACCTCACAAGACATCTACAGCAACTAGAAAGGCCACAGAAATACCTCACAAAGAAGATTACTGGCCTCAAACAGATGCCCTACTCTGACCGTCTCAAACAAATCCAGCTTTATTCCTTCGCATATCGCCTACTCAGAGGCGATCTTTGCCTAACATACAAAGCTATGTCAAACCCAGAGCTGCTGGACATGCTCCACTTAAAGAAATCCCAATCCCTCCAAGCTACATGCTCTAGGGACCTAAACCTTGTCACAACAATAAACAGAACATGCTGGAGGGATAGATTCCTGTCCCAGAGACTTCCCATACTCTGGAACAAACTACCTATATATATCAAACAAAGATCCTCATTTGCACTCTTCAAGAAAAATCTTGATGATTGGATGGGAGATAGGAAATTCGCCCCGGGAATCACTTCTGTGGTTCTGCTTGACAGGGGCACAGGAAAATAATGTTCATGGGTGGCAAAAGCCAGGGTACCTTTTTGGCTAGGCTTATAAAGGCCCTAGTGCCAATAGGCTATTACCTACGTATGAACCTATAAATCTATGAAATGTCTGGGCCAGATCTAGGTAGCCAGCATGGATGGTGTGCCGATAGGATGTACTGTCAGCACAGCTAGCTGGAATTTTGTAAATAATTATATGTCATTTGTGAATACCAAACTCATTTATACAAGATGCTTATGTTACAAATCTAGTAGAACTGTATGTCATGTGTATATCAAACTGATTTGTACAAATGTGCTGAAGGCATCTGTAAAGTGCTTGTGTTGGAAATGTATCCACAGTGTGCCCTACTAGAGAGAACAGAAATCTACATGCACTATTGTAACTGTTTAAATGTATATGTTTTAACAGAGAAAACTGGCAGACAGGAAGTCAACCTCAGTCCAGCAAACTTTAAAATATATCTGAAATTAAATCACTTTATGGACTAGGCCATAAAGATGCTATCTCACATGTTTCAATACAGCCAGAGACACAGAGTTTGTACTAGGAAGCTTTCTGCATTGTCTTTGTGGTGAACTAATTACTACTCTGGAGGTATGGAGGTAGGAAAATGTTTTATGTCTTCCAGCAACTGAAACAGATCTGAGCAAAAGCCCTTGTGTGCGTATTTTTACAGGTAGGTGCTAAATCCTGCCAGCTTCCAGCAATGGGGATTTGCATGGGAACTAGAATTCAGATGACCAGAAGTGATGTCATTCTGCAAAAAAATAAGTTATGTACTCACCATAACGTTCCATGCTTGTAGTCCATCTCACCCTTCATTCTTATACATGGGTTCAGAGCCGATCCTAGGCTCCGACTCAGCTTATTACAAAGCTCAAAGTCTTCTAGTTGGCTCGTGGCTAGATAGGTATCTCATGGTACACCAGTACAATCTCCAGATCTTGTTTGCTGCTAAACTATAGAAAGACAGAACTAAAGCTATCCAGAAAGAACAACAATAATGAAAGGTCTCCACCTGTTATGAAAAAATGTTCCTGTCTTCAGATCCTTCCAGGATGGGGGTAGGAGGGTGGGTTCGTAAGAATGAAGGGTGAGATGGACTACAAACATAGAACATTATGGTGAGTACATAACTTCTTTATGTTCTGCAGTCCATTTTCATTCTTACACATGGGACAGCATCCCTAGCACCTTATTCTTGGGTGGCTCACGGAAATATACTCCTGAGTACCATGGAACCAAAGCAGGCTCTACCCCTAGAGGTCAGGTCCAATTTGTAATGAGTGATAAAAGTGTGAGGGGTAGCGCAGGTCACAGCTGCAAAAATATTATCAATAAAACCCTGGCGTAGAAGGCTGCAGAAGTAGACTGGGATTGTATAGAATGAACCTTAATCTTGAACGGCAAAGGCTTTCCATTGGAGGAATAAATGAAAGAGATACAACTCTAAATCCAATTCAAAAGGGTCACTTTGAAGAGCAGGAGACCTAATCTAGAGTCAGAGAAGGATACAAACAATTGGTCTGACTTACTGAATTCCTTAGTCCTGTGTAGATAGAACCGTAATTGTCTGTAAACATCCAACTAATGAAATCTGTATTCTGCTGCATTGGAATGATTGGGAAAGAACACCGGCAGTGCTATAGTTTGGTTCAAGTTATTATGAGAGCACACTTTAGGGATAAAAGATGGATTTGTGCAAAGAGATACTCTACCTTTGTGGAAAATCAGATAAGGGGGTTTGATAGACAGTGCTTGTAATTCTTATACTCATCTAGCAGATGTGATGGCTACTAAAAACAAGGTCTTCCAAGACAGAAACTTCAACGGGCACGAATGAGCAGGTTCAAAGGGTGGAGACGTAATTTTGGACAAGACGAAGTTTAGATCCCAGGAAGCTACCGGTTCCTGAAAGGGAGGTCTCAGCAAAGTAGTACCTTTAAGGAAGGTTTTACACAATCTGTGTGACATCAGGTTAGACTCATGTTGATCTAAATGAAAATTTGATATTGCTGCCAGTTGAACCCTAATTGTGGCAGCAGTAGACCCCAGGTAAAAAAGTTCAGACAAAAATTCTAAAACCACTGGAATGGATGTGGTGTAAGGGTCAACATTCTTTTCTTCAGCCCAGATAAAAAACCTTCTTCATTTGCTAGTGTATAACTTTCTAGTGGAGGGTTTATGAGAAGATGTAAGAATGTGGGTCACAGCGGGTGAAAAATCATGAAGCCTGACTAGAGATGGAACTGGAGCAGCCATGCTGTCAAGATGAGGGTGTGGAAGCTGGGGTGAAGAGAGTCTGACGTGCATCAAGAAATCTGGCACTGGGTCCAGAGTCCATGGATCGTCTATAAGATGAGGCCTGAGAAAGGGGAACCAAATCTGATGAGGCCAGTAAGGAGTGATGAGAATCAATTTGCTTCCCAACAATTTTGCTTTCTGAATCATGTTGAATATGAAAGGAAAGGGGGGGGGAGCATAAAGGAGACCACGGGGGCCAATCGTGAACTAGTGCGTCTCTCGGTGACTCCCCTGGATGGGGGATAAGGGAAAAGTAGCTGCTGCATTTGGAGTTGATTGGACTGGTGAAAAGATCACAGCAAGGCTGTCTCCATTTACGGAAGATCTGTTCTGCTATTTCCTGTTTCAGAGACCACTCATGAGGCATCAAGATTGCCCGGCTGAGTTTGTCCCTAGGATGTGCATTGCCACTAGAAAGCGCTGGGAAGATATTGCCCATTTCCAAACCCAAATAGCCTCTCGACAAAGGAGGTAAGATCTGGTTCCACCTTGTTTGTTGAGATACCATACCACTGACATGTTGTCTGATTGGATTGCTATCGTCCCAAGAGAAAGAAGGTTGTGAAGTGCGTGCAACACCAAAAGCACCGCCATCATCTTCAGGACATTGATATGCAGGTGAGCCTCATGATCTTGCCATGTGCCTTGGACTGTCTTGCCTAGATAATGCCCCCCCATCCTATCTGTGAGGCATCTGTGGTCACAGTAGGAATGGGTTGGCGTGGAAGGAATGGAGTGCCTGTCATTAGTTGGTTGGGTTGAATCCACCAACGGAGGTCCTTTTTGCAAAACTCTGTTACTATGATGTAGTTGGATAGAGGCAGTTGTTGAAAGGACCACTGGGATGATAAAAGCCATGCAATCTGACAAGAGGGACTAGCATTCTGGTGGAGGCCATGGTTCCTAACAGTTTCAGCACTGTCTTTGCCTTGACTTTCTGAAGGGGAAGTAGACGAAGAACTTGTATGAGATTCTGTGCTATTTCTGCAGGAAGATGAGCTAACATGGTGAATGTGTCTATTTCTGTGCCTATAAAAGTTACAAATTGAGAGGGCAATA
Source organism: Protopterus annectens (assembly GCF_019279795.1). Lineage (NCBI taxonomy): Eukaryota > Metazoa > Chordata > Ceratodontiformes > Protopteridae > Protopterus > Protopterus annectens. The sequence continues at coordinate 1,020,106,106 of NC_056727.1, forward strand.
AGGTAGACTTTTCCCAATTTATAGTAATCTCCAACTGGGCACAAAGTTGGATGGTGGAATCTCTGGTTTGAAGGAGTAGATGTCTGGTGGGGGGGGGGTCAGGAGCCAGTCGTCCAGGTACGGAAACACTTGGAATCCTAGACGTCTCAGGTGAGCTGTCACTACTGCCATACATTTGGTGAACACCCTGGGGGCTGTGGTGAGACCAAAGGTCAGAGCACAAAACTGGTAGTGACTGGCTCCCAGCCGGAAGCGTAAGTGGCTCCTCGATGCTCTGTCCATTTTAGTACGCATCTTGGATGCTCTGTCCATTTTATTACACATCTTTGAGGTCTATTGAACACATTGTGAGCAACTTGTTCACTTTTACAGTTGCTTGATCCCTGTGATTAGATGGAACATCTGGGATCCTCTTGGGAACGTGAGGTGGAAGAGACAAGGGTATGGAATAACCTCTGGTGATAATTATTTGTACCCATTTGTCTCAGGTGATGTTTAGCCAGGCTTCTGGATACAAAGAAATGCAAACCCCGACTGGCTCTAGAGAAACACAGCTGGGCCCCACATCAGGAGCTCTGATAGAGACGGCCTTGAAACAAATCACAGCCTCCCTAGTTTTGCGGTCTGCCCCTGCCTCTAGGGTGACGTCTACCATTCACTCTTTCTCCTCTGCCTCTGAAGGAGTAGTGACCTGTGCATCCGGGAAAAACCTCTGGGACTTCTTGAACCACATCTTACCACCTCTCTGTCCCTTGGGGTATGGTCTAGAGGAGACAGTAAAATGTACTCCAATGGCAGACAGCATTTAACCTTAGGTCCAAACAAGTAAGAACTGTCAAAGGGGACGTTGGGAAAGGTAGACGTGAATGGCTCTGCAAAATTACACAAGCGCATCCAGGAGTGCCTCCTAAGGGAAACTCCTGAACCCACTGTCCTGCTCGCTCTATTGGCTGCATAAGAAATCAGCCTCATGGAGGAGTTAACAATGGAATTCAAGGTGGAAAACTGAGCAGACACCTCATCAGGGACTCTTCAGTAGATGTACCTTGTAGAGTCTCTCCCAACTCCTTAAGGAGATCTCTCTGAAGCCTTGTAAAATGTGTTAGGTAGTTCAGTGATCTGAGTGTGAATGCCTCTGATGAAAAGATATGATTCCCATATCTATCCATTGTTCGAGACTCCTTGTTCGGCAGATGGACAGATGAAGAAGTTTCTGCTAGTTTCTTCTTAGTGGCCACCGCCACCACCATGGCATCTACAGGCACACCCTTGGATAAAAATTCCTTCGCTTTGGGATAAGGAGTCTCCCACACCTTCCGACTAACAAGGTCTAAAAGTTTGTCGAAAGATGGAGACATCCAAGAGGCTGAAGGTTGAGACCCAAAAGCCTTCAGGTACACCGACTCCTCATCAGAAGGGGTAACAGTGGGCCAGCCACAACTCTGCTTAAGGATCTCCAAGATGTCTACAAAGGAGACATCATCAGAGGATGAATTGGGGGACCCTTCTGACTTCTCGAGGTCGGTGTCGGAGGTAAGAGACTCATCCTGGGAGTCTACATGCTTCCTCATGCATGTCCTCTTCCGAGGGAGCTCCTCAGAAGGATATTCTAGGGAGGGCTCGGAAGAGTGGGGGCCACCAACCAGGGGCTTCTGAGGCTGCGGGACTCTGCTGTCAAGTGAGGGAGTTGGTGCTGAGTAGAGTGTCAGTACCCCTTTGTGGAGCTGATGAGTGGGACAGCAAACTCTGCATCTTCTCGAAGGCAGACACTCCAGCTCCAAAGACCTCCTCAGCTCCGAGGAGACAGAGGAAGTCATCAGCTCCTGAGCTATCAGCTCCGATATAGATGTAGTATCCAAGCTCACCCTAGCTTATGCACCAAGATAGAGACTCGAAACCGAAGAGGCCCGGGCCCTATTGGGGAACTTTGGCCCCTAGACACCACGGATGGCACCAAAGGTGTCGGAGCAGAACTCGGCTCTGAGACCACCTCGAGGGGGAGCTAGAACTGAGGGTTCCACAACCAGCAGTACCGAACAATCTGGCTCAGAAAGCCCGACACGGCTTGGAGGAGGAACCACAACTGGGAGAATGGATTCAGGTGGCTCAGGGACCGACTGGGTCGGAGCCAACAGCATTTTTGGCAAGAAATACGACTTCAGGAGTCTCAGCACTACTTTCTCCACATCTTCTTCTGATAGGCTCCTGGAAGATCTGGAAGACAGTGTGGGAGATCTGGACCTCTGTAAGATAGGAAACCTTAATGTTGAGGAGACTGGCAAAGGATCTGTGGACCGGCTCCGATGTTTGCTATCAGTAGTCGGCTCCAAAATGTATGGGGCCGAAACTGAAGTCCCAGTATCAACAACCTCGACTGGCTCAGAGATCAGTGGAGCCGAGAAGGTAGAAGTCTTGTCCTGTTTAGAACGTTTAGAATGCAGTTCTGAAGCACCGGATGGCTCCAGGAAATGCCTCTTGGAAGGTTTAATCTTGTCTTTTTTGGATGAATGGGATTTCGAGGAAGAAGATGAACTGGCCAAGTCTTCCTCGTCAGAAAGCTTGAGTAGACCTTTCAAAATTAGCTTGTTCTTCTGCTACTGTAGAACTCTGGAGCTGAAGGAATGGAAAAACAAACAGGTTTCCTGCAGATGGATGGCTCCGAGGCAATACACACAATTACTATCACCCTCCATAATTGACATTTTCTGAGAGCATTTTACACATTTCTTAAACCCCGAGGGTTTATGGTCTTTTGCCTTTTTAGACATGCTAACCAGAGAAGCAGAAAAAACACAGTACAAACACAATGAGGACTAGGTCCTCTAACTTAAACGGGCCTAGCACTTACCGCACTAACACTCACATGCCACGAGGACTAGGTTTTCTAACTTAAATGGGCCTAGCCCTGGAAGAGAAAAAAAGTCAGAGAACTAGGTCTTCTAACTTAAACGGACCTAGGTAGAGAGGAAGACTAGAGGTCAGAAAGTACTATCTAGACAGCACACACACTAATACAGACTATGAAAATGACCAAACTGTCTCAGTAAAAACTATGGTCAAACACTAAACTGTAGAACAAGAAGGGTCGAAAATATCAAAAGACCCTTTACGCCAATTGAATAACTAGATATTCAGATAAATCTCTAAGAAGGAAAGTCTAAATACTAACTCTCTAATACTAATCAACACTGCACACAAAAAACAATTTCAATTGAGCGCAAATGCGCACTTTAACTGGAAACACTAAATATCTAAGTAACTATTTAAATTCCAAATAACAAATAAGTGCAAATGTGCATGATAAACAGAAAAAGACTGGCACACAGGATACCAACGAGAACAGCAAGGCCAATGGCCAACCAGTTCTCAATTATAAAGAATCTAAAGTCAAGAAAAACACTTTAGCAAGTCTGAAAATTACTCAAAATACTATTAAATACTATCAACAGCTATATGAATTGTAATGTTAAGTTGAAATACAGTAAAAATAGAAAAAAGTGTTAAACTTAGCCACGGCCAAGAAGAAGCACATCTGAACTCGTAGATGCAGCAAATGAGATCTGGGGATTGTGCTGGTGCACCATGGGATACCTACCTAGCCACGAGCCAACTAGAAGACTTTGAGCTTTGTAATAGGCCAAGTCGGAGCCGAGGATTGGCACCGAACCCATGTGTAAGAATGAAGGCGAGATAGGACTACAGAACATGTAATATTTTAGATATTATTTTGAGAAGTCCCTTAGTGAGACTGAGCAATCTGTATTCTGTCTTGGGCCTGACAACAAGAAGGACCATTCACCACATTATCTATCTTGCTCTATTAAGTAAGTAGGGAGTAGTGATTCTCTTAGATTCAAGCAGGAATATAGTGAAGCGTAGTTTAGATATTGTTTTTCTTTATTTGTCTGAGCCTGTCCTTCAATGTTATTTTACATATTTCCTGTGTTTTGAACTCTTATGTCACTGGGAATATATACTTAGCATTTTCTTGTTCTTTTATTATTTATTGTTAAATATATTTAAACCTTTCATTATGGTTGATCTTTGTAAAGATATTTAAGTTTTGAGAGTATTTGCATATTTATTTGGTGACACTGTGTGGGCCACTCCTATTAGCCTTGCTCTTGGTCAAACTACCATTTTTATTAATATTAATTTCACTCAGTATATTAGGTAGCCTTGAAGAGCCTTAAGGTAACTGGCAGGAGTGTCTGGTGGCAGTCATAACTACTTTATATTCTGGGCAGAAGGGGGCATAATTAGTAAACCTGTGCCAGCCTTTCCCATGTGTGTGTGTGTGTGTGTGTGTGTGTGTGTGTGTGTGTGTGTGTGTGTGTGTGTGTGTGTGTGTGTAAATCAAACCTGCAAGAGTGTCTGTGTCAGCTACTTGGGGCAGGGACATGAAGCACTGGTTGGACAGAGGCGGTGCTGTAGGTCTTGGCTTGGACACTCAACTGAGATTTCAACTCCATAGTTGTGCCAGTGGAGAGTTTTATTTGGGATTTGGAGAATGAGGGAGAAACGAGCCCTGGACTGACTGTATTCCCTGCTCTTGAGGGAAACTGTGCTTGATGCAGACGGCTGCATCTGGAGATACTGTCTGTGTACCTGTTATCCTCTCAGTGAATGTTCCCACAGGTGCCAGTGGTGAGGACTGAGGTGCTTTAATTACTGGCTCAGAGGTGGGGGGGGGGTCACAGTTGACAACCACTGTCGGCTGTCTGAGTGACTCTATCAAAGAAGCTGACAAGAATCAGTATGCAGGACCTACCCTTTACAGAACTGAACTGCAGCGGGTCTAGCTTAATCAAATTTTCAGAAGTCACAGTTTATGAGTTTTGTGGTAATGTGTTCCATGGATTTACAAATACAACTAGGAAGGCTGATGGGTCTGTAGTTCCCTGTTCTCATGGTCGGTATTCCCTTATGGAGAGGCATTACCACAGCAGAGTGTTAGGATTCGGGAACATAACCTTTAGGAAGACTTAGGTTAAACAGTTTGAGGAGGGGATCAGTGAGTGCATGTTCAACACTGTTCATTAATAAGACAACTCAGTATGCTCTCTGGATCCACATAGGAAGTATGTTGGTCTTTGAGAGCAGTTTAAAAACATTTACTTTAGTGATGGGGAGGGGTTGGTGGGTCAAGAATGGTTTGAGAGTGGATGGTAATTTTAGGGGAGATATTTGCTGCAGACATGCTAGTCACTATGTCTGCAAAGCTTTTTGGGTTTGAGTGGGAGGCTTAATTAAGAAGAAATTTAGAGCAGCATTCAGAGTTATTTCTTGGTTTTCTGATGTAAGTGAAGAAGAACATGTAATTATCTGTATCTGTTGCTAGTCAAAACTCATATGATGCTTTACTAGCTTGTATTTATAGTTGCTTTAATTTTCCTAGTGAAGTTTTTAATAATATTTTGATGTTGTGGAGTTTTAGCCTTATGGGACAGTTTAATGAGTTTATTCCTTCTGTTATATAGTTTGTTTATACTGGTAGACTACCAGGATGGTTATATTTGAGTTTATCTCCATATTTTGATTCTAAGGGCTTGCTAGCTCAAAAGTTTTATCTAAATGGGTATAAACCCGCACAGAATACACCATGGAGTAGATACAGTTAAAAAGAAATTATGTACTTACCTAACATTCCATCTGAGTTTTCCATTGTCATTCTTCCAAAATTGATGGATTAAGTTCCGATCCCTGGATCTGACTCGGCCATTACTAAAGCTTGTAGTAACCAAAAAACTCTCAAGCTTCTCCCTTACCCATAACGTACCAACCCTAATCTACCTCGGGTTTCGTTTGCTGATTTTACCATAAAAGGAATGTTTAACATGCTATGGGAGACATAAAATTGCATGTGCTCAATAAAGGAAAAAAAAAACTATGTCTAGAGCTCACTACAAAGGACAATGATGTTCCTCTAACAGCTCATTTGTCCAGAAGTTTGTGAACAGAAGGAATGGGGGCTGGTGAGCGGGAAGTTGAACAAGAGTTAAAATGGACAGCACAGATGGAACGTTATGGTAAGTACATAACTTCTTTATCTGATGATGTCAATTTTCATTCTATCCTCAACTAATGGGACAGAATCCCTAACTACCTACAATTCTTGGTGGACTCTAAGGAAAGATATTCCTAAGCACAGTTGAACCAAATCATGCTCTATCCTTGGTGGCCAGATCCAATTTGTAATGAGTAATAAAGGTATGGGAAGCAGCCCAAATTGCTGCTGCACATGTCATCCATTTACGCTCTGGGTAGAAAAACTGAACAAGTTACTAGGGAACTTTTGTTTTAATTTGCTCTTTATAACACAATTTATTTTTAAATATAACATGCTTTCTGTAACTAAAGTTGGGACCTTTACTATTTCCTTTAACTCAGGGACATGTGTTAATATTGACCAATGCTGCAAATATTAATATATATGAATATACTTGAAGCTTTTATTATATGTAGCCAATGCTGTTGTATGCATACATATAGTATAGGATTGTATACATATTTATACAGATAGTTTTCTAAGTATATTTTGAAATACCTAGGCATTTAAATGTTTTAATTGTATAATGGTTTAATTGATCATGTGATTTGCATTGCCTGCTTTACTACATAAAGATGAGTTTTTTTACCTGCTTTTTATTCTGTTACTTCATGCCTGAGGAAGCAGTTCTGCTGCTGAAGTTTTTACTAATGGAATAAACAATTAACAATCATGTTAGTCTTAAACCAGCCCTGGTAGCACGTCCAGTAAAATAATATGTAATGATATAATATAATATAACAAAATAATATGTAATGAAATAAGATAAAATAAACTTGAGTAGGTTAAGGTAGGATGAGCTGAAGTAGGTCACTATTAGAGTACAGCAATATTGTTGTTTGATTTATGACCAGTTTATAGTACATATATTGTAACTGGTAAAGAAAATTCTCTGATTTTTTTGCATTTATTTTTTGTATTCATATAAAAATTTGTTTGAGTTAAATTTTAATTTTTATTTTATTTTTTCTCTATTTATGCATATTTATATATTTAATATTCGATGCGCATATGTTATGTTTTGTTTTATGCATACATATATATTTTTATATAACTTTATATACACATACACTCATATAATTATGTTAGGATTTGTGTGTGTTGTTGTTGTTGAGTCTTTCGGCTTTTCCCAGTTAGGGGTCGCCACAGCGGAACTGTGGTCCGCTAATGATTGGTAGTTGATTTTGTGCCGAGTTACCAGCCCTGACGCACAACCTTCAACGAAGGTACGCCCATTTACGCATGTCTCCACACAGAAGATGCTGTGAGAATCGAACTGGACAGCATCTTACTAGGATTTGTGTGTGTGTGACTGCTGAATACATACACACACATATATATATATATATATATATATATATATATATATATATACATATACACACACAACTTCCTATTGTCTGCTTAACTTGGATTTTATTCTGTCTTTTGTCAGCTTTTGTCTTACTGCTGAAGGGGATAATTAGTTAGTTAGTCAGTTAATTAACTTGATTTTCCTGCTGTGAACTGGATTGGTTGGCAGTATCTAAGATCTGATGAAGCATGTTTTTACATGTGAAAGCACTTATCCATTGAATATACAATAAATTTATTTGATTTTTAGAGCCTGGTGGTCCTGCCTTGTGTCTTTACCTTGGATTTCTTACAATTTCTTGGCTTGGACCTTTGGGTAGCAGGATACTTTTTTTTTTTTTTTTTTTTTAGTAATAAAGATATGGGAAGCAGCCCAAGTTGCTGCTGCACATGTCATCCATTTACACTCTGGATAGAAAAACTGAAGAAGTTACCAGGGAACTTTTGTTTTAATTTGCTCTTTATAACACAATTTATTTTTAAATATAACATGCTTTTGTAACTAAAGTTGGGACCTTTACTATTTCCTTTAACTCAGGGACATGTGTTAATATTGACCAATGCTGCAAATATTAATATATATGAATATACTTGAAGCTTTTATTATATGTAGCCAATGCTGTTGTATGCATACATATAGTACAGGATTGTATACATATTTATTCAGATAGTTTTCCCAAGTATATTTTGAAATACCTAGGCATTTAAATGTTTTAATTGTATAACGTTTCAACTGATCATGTGATTTGCATTGCCTGCTTTACTACGTAACAATGAGTTTTTTACCTGCTTTTTATTCTGTTACTTCATGCCTGAGGCAGCAGTTGTGCTGCTGAAGTTTTTACTAATGGAATAAACAGACTTGCTGCTTCTCCTGGTAATGATGTTACTATGTTTGTGTTTTTTACCTGCTTTTTATTCTGTTACTTCATGCCTGAGGCAGCAGTTGTGCTGCTGAAGTTTTTACTAATGGAATAAACAGACTTGCTGCTTCTCCTGGTAATGATGTTACTATGTCTGTGTTTTTTACCTGCTTTTTATTCTGTTACTTCATGCCTGAGGCAGCAGTTGTGCTGCTGAAGTTTTACTAAGGGAATAAACAGACTTGCTGCTTCTCCTGGTAATGATGTTACTATGTCTGTGTTTTTTACCTGCTTTTTATTCTGTTACTTCATGCCTGAGGCAGCAGTTGTGCTACTGAAGTTTTTACTAATGGAATAAACAGACTTGCTGCTTCTCCTGGTAATGACGTTACTATGTCTGTGTTTTTTACCTGCTTTTTATTCTGTTACTTCATACCTGAGGCAGCAGTTGTGCTGCTGAAGTTTTTACTAATGGAATAAACAGACTTGCTGCTTCTCCTGGTAATGACATTACTATGTCTGTGTTTTTTACCTGCTTTTTATTCTGTTACTTCATGCCTGAGGCAGCAGTTGTGCTGCTGAAGTTTTTACTAATGGAATAAACAGACTTGCTGCTTCTCCTGGTAATGATGTTACTATGTCTGTGTTTTTTACCTGCTTTTTATTCTGTTACTTCATGCCTGAGGCAGCAGTTGTGCTGCTGAAGTTTTTACTAATGGAATAAACAGACTTGCTGCTTCTCCTGGTAATGACGTTACTATGTCTGTGTTTTTTACCTGCTTTTTATTCTGTTACTTCATGCCTGAGGCAGCAGTTGTGCTGCTGAAGTTTTTACTAATGGAATAAACAGACTTGCTGCTTCTCCTGGTAATGACATTACTATGTCTGTGTTTTTTACCTGCTTTTATTCTGTTACTTCATGCCTGAGGCAGCAGTTGTGCTGCTGAAGTTTTTACTAATGGAATAAACAGACTTGCTGCTTCTCCTGGTAATGATGTTACTATGTCTGTGTTTTTTACCTGCTTTTTATTCTGTTACTTCATGCCTGAGGCAGCAGTTGTGCTGCTGAAGTTTTTACTAATGGAATAAACAGACTTGCTGCTTCTCCTGGTAATGACATTACTATGTCTGTGTTTTTTACCTGCTTTTTATTCTGTTACTTCATGCCTGAGGCAGCAGTTGTGCTGCTGAAGTTTTTACTAATGGAATAAACAGACTTGCTGCTTCTCCTGGTAATGACATTACTATGTCTGTGTTTTTTACCTGCTTTTTATTCTGTTACTTCATGCCTGAGGCAGCAGTTGTGCTGCTGAAGTTTTTACTAATGGAATAAACAGACTTGCTGCTTCTCCTGGTAATGATGTTACTATGTCTGTGTTTTTTACCTGCTTTTTATTCTGTTACTTCATGCCTGAGGCAGCAGTTGTGCTGCTGAAGTTTTTACTAATGGAATAAACAGACTTGCTGCTTCTCCTGGTAATGACGTTGCTATGTCTGTGGAGAGGCCAGCTTTGCTGCCAGTTTCTTTATCTTTGCTGTGTTTTTGCTTTTCAACCGGGCAGCTTTCTGTAGGAATTTTGGGTATTAATGGGATTGGACAGTAGGCATAAAGTAGACCAGGGGGGCCAATTGTGAAGTAAAGCATCTCTCTGTGATTCCCCCTCTGGGGGGATTAGGGCAAAGGAGCTGCTGTATTTGTTGTTTAGGGGATAAGCAAACAGATCACAGCAAGGCTGGCCCCATCGACAAAAAAATAATTTCTGCCACTTTATTGTTGACAGACCATTCATGTGTAGAAGAATGTGTCTGCTCAGTTTGTCTGCTATTACACTGGACTTTCCTGAAATGTGCTTTGCTTTGAGAAAGCGGTTGGATGAGATCGCCAATTGCCACACTCTGAGTGCTTCTTGACACAAGGGGTATAATTTGGTTATATATATATATTGTCCATCTGAATCACAACTGAACCTGTAAGGCCTACAGTGCTAAAGGCACTGCTGTCATCTCTAGGACATTGATATGCAAGTTGACTTCCTTGGGAGATCAAGTGCCTTGGACTGTTTTCCACAGAAAGTGACCTCCCACCCCAACCGGGAAGCATCCGTGGTCACTATGGCCTTGGGCTGAGGGAGGATTAACAGATGGCCTTGTAGAACTTGATCTGTTTGAATTCACCACTTGAGATCTCCTTAAATGTCTGAGTGATTCGTATTGGAGTTGACATTGTTAGTAAAGTTTTGACCACTGTGTTGCTAGCATCCACTGAAGAATCCTCATATAAAATCTGGCTAAAGGTACTAAGGTTATTGCCACTGACAATGATCCTAGAGCTTGAAGGACCAAACGAGCTGAAATCTTTTTACTGCAGATTATTTTTCTGACTTGTGATCTGACAGTTTGTACTCTTGAGGGAGGTAGTGATGCTACCATTTACTTTATTTTGAAAAATGCTGCTATGAATTCCACATTATGAGTTGGTTGTAATTGAGACTTGTAGTAGTTTACGATTATTCTGAGATGAGAACAAGTCTGGAGAACCTGATTTCTTGCACTTATCAACTGATGCCTAGTCGGGGCAGTAATAGATCAGCCGTCTAGATATGGAAATACCCAGAATCCCTGCAGTCTCAAGTGAGTTGCTATTACTGTCATGCATTTGGTGAATACACTGGAGGCTGTGGTAAGATCAAAGGGCAGAGCTCTGAAGTGGTAGTGACTGGCTCCTAGCTAGAACTGTAAATACTTTCTGGATTATCTGTTGATCTTTATGTAATATTACCATCCTGAAGGTCTATCACATCCAGCTGCCCTTACCCAGAAATGGACTGAAATGTGACCATCCAAAACCTGGTATGTTGAACTGACTTGTTCTAGTTGCTGAGATCCAAAATTGGCCTACAGTCCCCCATTTTCTTTGGCACTAAAAAGAACCTTGAGTAAATTCCAGATTCTATCTGGTTTGGCAAGACCTCTTCGATTACTCTTTTTTTTCTACCAGCTTTTGTATTTGAATTGCTGCTTCTTACCTCTCATTGGGTGAAACATTGCGGGTTTTTCTTGAGATTGGAGGCGGTAGGGAAAAGTGTATTATATAACCTCTGGATATAATCCTCTGCACCTAAGTATCTTTTGTTATGTCTACCCAGGCTTTCTGGTGCAAGGATAATGAATACCTGACTGCCTCTACAGGTGAACAACCTGGCCTCTTTTCAGGAGCGATGGTAGGGTCTGTGAAAGAAAAAAATCTCTGGACTCCCAGGTTTGCAGGCCTCCTCTGCCATGGGAGTGGCACTGATTATTAGACTTCTACCCTCTGCTGCTGGGGCAACTTCCTCCATGTGTGTCCTGGAAAGGACTCTGGGATTTCCTGAACATTATCTTTAGACCACCTAATTAATTTCTAGAAAAGGATCTCTGATGGGTCGAAAAACATACGTCCACTGCAGACAGGGTCTTTCCAAGCTTGTCACACTTGGATAACATTTCTTTCACTGTGGAGCTGAACAAAGAAGTGCTGTCAAAGGGAACATTGACAAACAAAGACTTAAATGGCCCTGCAAAATCACATAAGCATATCCGGGCATGTATCTTGAAGGAAATGCCTCTACCTGCCGCCCTTGAGGTGCCATTGGCTACATGTGAAATAAGCCTTATGGATAAATTTGAAACAGATTGTAGGGTAGCCAAGTGAGATTTCACAGATGATGGGACCTCTGTAGAAATAGATCCTAAGAAGGTATTTAAAAGTTCCTTGATCAAATACCTCTGTAACCTAGTAAAATGTGCCAAATAATTCCGTGACCTTAGAGCGAAGGTCGCTGAAACATAGACACACTTCCCAAAGCTGTCCACTGCCCTAGACTTCCTGTTAGAGGGATGAACAGTGGAACTCTGTTGGCAAGTTCATTTCTGGTGGCCTCCACCAAGGCCATGACATCAACTGGCACCCCTTTAACCCAAAACTCCATCCTTGAAGGTGGTGCCAGAATCCTGTCCAGTGTTCTGGTTATGGGTTCAGCTGTGTCAGGTTCCTTCCACACTCACTGAGAGATCAACTCAATGAGCTCATCAGCATGCAGGGTAACCCAGATGGTAGATGGGCCAGTACTGAAAGCCTCCAGGAATACTGACTCTACAGGTGAATGGTTGCTGGGGTCCAACCACCTCTCTATTTTAGGATCTCAAGGATGTCTCCAAATGAGACATCTTCTGGAAGTGATTGTGGGGACCCTTCACCTTCATTGAAGTTTACATCCTCCATGACTGACTCCTGTGGAGAGTCCAAGTGCTTTCTCTTGCAATCCTTTTTCTTAGTGACCTCCTCAGTGGGGTGTTCCAGGAAGGTATTGGAAGAAACTGTAACACCCTGCTGGGAAGTCTGGAGATCTCAGACTGGCTGTCCCTGTGGTAAAGAATGATGAGGCTCTAAGCACAGAGACATCAGGGTAGAAGGCTGAGGATTCAAGGGGGGTAAGATATGTCTATCCTGTTGGAGCAGAGAACACCCTCTTCACAAACTCGAAGGCCGATCACCCTGGAGAGAGAAAAGGCCCCAGCACTGAGAAGCAATCTCCCTGAAGAGGAAGCCGGAAGATGAACTATCAGGTGACGAGGCTCCGAGGGTCAGAGACAGCACCAACAACTTCAGAATCAACTCCAACACCTCGGACCCAACATGGAAGCTTCACTTCCAAGAGTTGTCTGGATCTGAAGAAATATGAATTGGAGCACTCAGACTAAACTTTGGCTCCAAAGATGAAGTTATCTTCAGATCCGTGCCAGACAGACCTGGAAAGCTCTGATCCAAAGAATCTGAAGCACCCAAATGAATCAGAGAAGGAGGCTGATTGAGGGGTGTAGTTGACAGGTGGGCCTACTGACCCCAAAGGGGTAGGATCCAGCAAAACACCCATCTGAATCTGCATGGAGATGAACTTCTGCATTATTCTTTCCATATCATCCTTTATCAGACTTCTGGATGAATGAGTCGAGGCAAGAGAGGGGGGCTTAGACTGGTGATGTCCAAAAAGGGTTAGAGCACCATAGAAGGCACAGGGTCAATAGATGGCGAATATCTGGTGTTGGGGAGAACTGTAGGTCTCGAGGCAGTCGGATCTGATGGCTTTTTTGTCAGACCTGAGATAGTCAGATCCATGTTTTTTTTCTTCCTCAGATCAAAGGGAGAAGAACTTTGAGATCTTTTCAGATCTGACTTAGGCCTTTTTCCAGATGACTCCAAAATTGAGTTGGATGAGGAGGAAGGCTTTACTTCTTTAGTTTTACATTTGGGGGATTGAGACCCTAATATCACTTCTCCAAATGATGATGGTAATAATCCTTTTAAGATAAACTTATTTTTTCTCTCTACTAGAGCCCTAGGATTGAAATTATGGCAGATCGAACAATCCTCCTGCAGATGTTGTGGCCCTAGGCAATACACACATAGTGTGTGGGCATCTATCAGTGGTAGGTTGGGCCCATACTTGGCACACTTCTTAAATCCAGATGGGTCTTTTTCCACCATTATACCCGCAACTATAAAAAATAAATGTTAAGACAGTTTTTTTTAAAGAGCAAATGCAGGAAAAATTTACCAGCAATGGTAAGAAAAGACTACACGAGACAATGTAGAAAGGTAAAAAGACAGAATTACAACCACTGAACACTAGATAGAGGAAAAGGGGAAGAGGCCTAGAGGGAAGTACCAACTATGGTAACTGAAGAAATACAAAATCGTATAAGGGTAAGGGATGAGAAATATATGAAAATATAAGAACATATATAGATTAAAAGGCTTTTAATTGAAAAAAACTATCACCTGTGAAAGCTTGAGAACCACGTCTTTTCGCGAAAAGCAGCAAACAAGATCTGAGGTAGATTAGAGTTGGTGCATTCTGCATAAGGGAGAAGATCAAGAGCTTTTTGGTTACCACAAGCTTTAGTAACAGTGAAGACGGATCTGAGGATCAGATTCAAACACATCAGTTGAAAATTCATTAAATTTTAACATTTCATAATACAGCTGTGTGGGGTTGGCCTTTTTGAAGGCTTTAAATAGGCTGGCTTTTGTCAAAGGAGTAGAAGTTTTGAGGGTAAAGGTAGTCAGATTATGGTAAAACTTTTCTATTGAAGGATCAATCACAAGAGATAAGCAGAAAGAGGCCAAGATTGTGTGTGCTAAGTCAAGAACGTTATGCCCCTGGTCAGTTTGAGGGCAAACTGATCCACAGCATTTTTGCTGACCCAGTAAAGGAACATTGAACATGCCCAGTATTCAAAGTGTACAAGCTAAATTGGTGGAAAAATACACGAATACCACACACAGCAAACCAGCGATCCAAAACTGATTTTTGTTTAATAAAATCCACAAAAGTCTGAATTTTTTTTTTTACCTGCTGTTCGATTGGTGGAAAAATAGTTTACATCACTAAGGTAAAGAGCTGTTGCTTATAGGGATATCATCTATGAATGCCAGAAGTCTATCATGGTCACCTGGAGCCATGGAAGGTGAACAAGACCAGGCTATGAGTTGGAAATTTGATTTCCCTAAAGTATGTTGCAGATCAATAAGCTCACTGGCATTTCTTTGGGTATCCATTTTGAAGTGACATTTTTCCTGATGTAAACTGTCATTCAATCAGCATTACAATGGGATTGAAGGCATGGCAGGCACAAAATACAGCCACAGAAGGAATGTTCTCTAAGGATTTGTACCATGTTTCATTAAGCATACTTTCATGGATATATTCCAAATGCCAAAGTGCCATGAGGTCAGGCAGTTTATTGTTAAATCTCCGGGCATTGAATAGAGGCCCTTTAATATCATCCAGTTTAGGACTGTGGGTGTTTCAGGCTGGGATGTTCGTTAGATGAACTCTGCCTAACAGAGGCACAATCAGCCCAGAAAGAGCTATGGACAGTATTCAGAAGCCCTTGAACAAAAGATATGGACAGTGTTTTGTAAAGTAAATTGACTGTTAATCATTTTGTCCCAGAGTAATTCATACTGAATCCCCTTGGAATGACACTAGCAACATAGCCAATTGTTGACATCAGTTATTTTATCCTTGTACCTAGTCATCATTCTAATAGAGTATTCCACTCTGGAAAATTAGATTTATTCAATGTTGATTTATTGGACTTTAATGTCACTAAATTGATGTTAATGTCACTAAATTGATTGATGGGACAATTGTTACCAGTTTATATCGTAAACCATTTACTAAGAATGTGTTACTACATGCAGAGAGTTGCCATCCCCAATATATGATTCAGGATATTCTTAAATCTCAGTTTTTATGGTTACAAAGTATATGCAGTACTGATATGATTTTTCAGCAGGAGGCCTCAAGTATGAGAAACAGATTCATACGTAGAGGTTACCCAGAAAAAGTAGTTACATTCTTTCATGATACTGCTTTGCATCACTCTAGGGATATTCTTTTAAACAATCCAGATGTGAGTGAGGCTATAGGTACACAGAAAGTAAATGATGTTTCAGCTAAACCCCGTTTGATCACCAGCTATGGTACTAATGCTTTTAAGTTTAAAGCTGTGATTAATAAATATTGGCACATTTTGAAATTGGATTCTTATTTTAGACAGCATTTAGACAATAACTGCCTATATAGTTATTGTAGAGCCAAGATGATAGGTGAATATCTTTACAGCTTTAAGAAAAGTAAGGGGGATACTTATGTGGATAGATCACATAAGCCAGTAGGCTGTACATTTTGTGGAAATTGTTTGTATTGTAAAGCTGTGTCTAGAACTAAGTCCTTTACTTCGGTCATTACCCCCAGGGTGTTTAACATCAGACACCTGATTACGTGTATCATTGAGTGGGTATTTTACTTAGCTGTGTGTCAGTGTGGAGCTTTTCATGTGGGTCAGACTTCTAGACCCTTTAAACAGAGAATCACATTGCATTTGAGTGATATTCAGTGTAAACGCCCAATAAGTGCTTTGTATAAACACTTGTTAAACCACACAACTGCCCATTTTATTTTTGTAGGCATTGAAATGGTAGTGGGTGAGGGTTGTCTAGTAAGCATAAACATATCATCTTATCTCATAAACAATGTAGATTATTAGTCCTGGGTCAATGTTTAAACCTGGACTTAATGAACTCTTGAAGGTTTTGTTTTTCAGTAGGGTTTATCATTCTTATTTGTTCAGTAAAAATATGCTTTTTTTGTTAGGTGACATATTATTTGTGGTTATTATTTGGTTACAGTGTGCCTGTTTCTTTAAATGAGGACTTTATAAGTTACACTGTTACCAGTTGCTGTTCCAACACTGAGGACTCCATGAGGCAAAACCAGTTTGTCCTTTGTCTACTGCTACAATTTTCGAATAAACTGATTCATTCCATGTATCCTGGTTGGTCTTCTTCTGGATTTTTATTTGAGGTTTATACTTAGTGATAGTGCTGGAGAATTTGGTGTGAAGATAGTTATTTCCATCTCCACTGCACTTTGTTCTTGCACTGCTGGTGTGGTGTATTATATATACATATATATATATATATATATATATATATATATATATATATATATATATATCGAAAATTCAAAACATTGAAAACTCAGAACATTGAAAGTGTGCTTCATAACACTGAAAACTACACTGCACAAGTAAATGACATCACCTCCACCTAAAACAACACCTAACTGAAAAACACACTTTCTACAACATTTTTCACGGCGAGGTTGGGAAATTAAACTTTTTCCACTGTAGTGCGATCTTGGAGTTGGTATATTTAATTTACGGGGGGTGTCAGGGGTAAAGCCCCCCCCCCACATGGGGGAGTGCAGGGGGGCTTGCCCCCCCCCTGCAAAAACATAGTAGAAAGTGTGTTTGTTAGTTATGTGTTGTTGTAGGTAGAGAGAATGTTATTTATATATGCATTGTAGTTTTCAATGTTATGAAGCACACTTTCAATGTTCTGAATTTTTTGGGATTTAGATGTTCTGGTCTCACTGTTATGAAATTCAACGTTATAAAATGTCATTGTTATGAAGGGGA
This sequence comes from Protopterus annectens, assembly GCF_019279795.1. Classification (NCBI taxonomy): domain Eukaryota; kingdom Metazoa; phylum Chordata; order Ceratodontiformes; family Protopteridae; genus Protopterus; species Protopterus annectens. The sequence goes on from NC_056727.1 coordinate 1,020,123,398, forward strand.
CCCATATATATATATATATATATATATATATATATATATATATATATATATATATATATATATATATAGATATACACACACACACACACATATATATATATATATATATATATATATATACATATATATATATATATATATATATCTATGGGTCTAGGACACATGCTTGACTAACATATGTACGAATCACAAAACATCGAACACATCTACACGAAAGCGCTTAACATCGAAAAGCGCTTCTGTGTATGTGTAGTTCAAAAAAAAAAACTATGTTTCTGCAGGGGGGCTTTGCCCCCCTGCACCCCCACACACCCCCTACTTTATTATTCTCACTCCGAGATTGCACTACAGTGGAGAAAAGGGAATTTTCCCGTACCCGCACGGTAGTCTGATCTACGAAAAGAGGCACACATACACGGAAACGCTTTTCGATGTTAAGCACTTTCGTGTATGTGTGTTCAATGTTTTGTGATTCGGACATATGCTAGTCAAGCATGTGTCCGGATCCCATATACATATATATATATATATATATATATATATATATATATATATAGGTTTGCTATCAAAACTTTGAACATGTGAACGTAAACCTATCAAAAAAGCGGTTCACATGTTCGATGCTTACAACAATAAACAGGCTGAAACATCGGAACTACTGCAACCAAAGTCAAATTCGGCTTCTACAGGACAAAATCCATTAGCAGCAGGCAGTATGGACCAAATCCATACTGCATAGCACTTACAGTCATATTTTTGCAGGGGGGGCCCCACACCCCCTGCCACTTATGCATTGCACTGCCCTTGCCCCAACCCCGACTAACGACAATCCCAGCCACTTGATATAGCATTATTTTCTTCATATCTTATTACCAGCTTTATCCTTGGGTATCATTTAATTGTCTGTTCAATTTAACACTTGATGTTCTATGTTCTTCTACTGTACCATGTACTCTACATGTCATGTTATTTACTGTATGATCACCTACTAATGGAGCATTTCCTTTTGTATATTTCTATTGCATATTTCTATTGTATACTTCTATTGTATATTTCTTATTTTTTATTGTACTTGTGGAGCTTTTTTATTTGTACTTGTGGAGCTTTTCTCCCTGCGCCTCTGCTGAAAAAGGACCTGCGTCCAGTCAGGATTTCCCAGTAAACAAATGTAAATAAATAAATAATAAATAAATATTCCACCTCCGAGATTGCACTACAGTGCAAAAAAGGCTAACTCTCCCGATCCACACTGTCCTGCGATTTCAATGTATGCAGACTGCAAGGATACCTTTAGCTTACAGTGTGAAGGTCGATGGCATATTAACAATCAGTCTTGCAGAGTCGACATTGCAATGTTCTCCTAAAGGTATCTCTCCATTTGGACGATCGTACTTCTCACTTCTCACTTCCACACAAGTCACACTCAACATATTGAACATATTGATAGTAAGCCACACACACACACACACACACACACACACACTCACACACACACACACATATGAATATATATGGATATATATATATATATATATATATATATATATATATATATATATATATATATATATACTTACTTGTATATGACCAAAACAGTTTAAGGTAGAATTGAAAACACCAACAAAAAAAGTCTGAACATACACAATACTGAAAACAAAAAAATATTGAATACTGAAAAAGGAAAATTATTTCCTGTCCTGATATTAACACTACTGAAACACTAACCCCACCCACAACACTAACCTCAAATTCATCTGAATAGTGTCAGTGTTATGGATAGGTTATGGAAAGATTTTTATGAAGGTGAGGTGTAGGGTTACAGTTGAGGGAGGAAGCACCATTATGGTTAGGGTTAGCACCCATTACTAAGGAGGTGCAGAGGGGGCGGAATATCATTCTTCAAGGTTAGAGATGGCAATGGGAGGAAATGCTTGCATTCCTGGGGGTAATTACTCATCCCCCAGACCAGACTCTTTTGTTTCCACCCGTCCTTCATCACGTGCTGTCCCATGGAGTGATAGAACCAGTTCCCCCTTCCGAGGTGGGAAAGGAGTTTTATTCAAGGAAGTTTTTAATGCCAAAGAAAGAAAATGCTTGGAGACCACTTCCAGATCTTTCTTTACTAAACCTGTTTATGAAGGTGCCTCAATTCAAAATAATGTTACTTTAAAACCTGTTATCTCTTCTTCCTCATTCAAGTTTCCTGGTAACACTAGCGTTAAAAATATTTATCATCATCACATTCCTATTCATCCAGACTTCAGGTGTTTCTTAAGATTGTGTGTGGATCACATTATCAGATCCCTGCCTTAATCTTTCAAATATCCTCTTTATTATGAGTGTTCACAAAGCATTTGACTCCAGTTATAGCTCATTGCAGGTTACATGGTATCCACATTTTTCCATATTTCGATGACTTTCTTACCTTTGCAGAGTCTTTTTCAAATCTCAGGAACTTTTTTCTTGGGTGAGAGATGTCTTACATAAGCTAGGAATCCAAGAAAACCTTCAAAAGTCTTCCTTGGCTCCTTCTCATGGGATGTGTTTCTGGAATGTCAACTAGGCACCACAGTTCAAACAGCTTCTCTTCCACAGAAAGAAAGTATATTATATGTATATCTATTGCTAGGGTTTACCCTCAGACTTCGGTCACTTCAAGGGAATATCTCAGGATTTGGGGTCACATGGTTTCTATAATTCCATTAATACCCCAGGCAAAACTCTACAGTGCTATCTGAAGTTTCTTTGGTCACAAGAGCAACACCCATCATCTGTTCAAATTCCAGTACTATGGTTTGTCAGAAGAGAAATCATTTTGTGCAGAAAACAGATGTCCATAAATCCAGGTCTCGCCTACTCCTTTCCTGTTGCAAAGCAGTCACCAGAGAAGCCTCAGACATTGCTTGAGGCAGCAGTTTCAGGAGGGATAAAAGTGCAAGATGTGTTGGACACCAATGAAAGATAGAAGCACATAAATATAACAGAGATGCTTGCTCTGATTAAATCACTCAACTCTCTGAATCATATTTCATCCCTGGGATTTCTTCCAAGTTGTTACAGACAATACCACAGTCATGTGGTACATCTACAAGCATTGGGGGAACAAGCTCACACCCCCTCTGCAAACTAGCCATGTTAGCTTGGGATATAGCTTCACAGCATATCATCACTCTACAGGCATCCTACATTCCATCAGAGCAAAATTGTTGAGCAGGACAAGGACAGACCTTCACAAATGGAAATGAGATCAGGGGGTCTTCAAAGATTTTATCCATCAGTGGGGAGTTCCTCAAGTAGGCTTCTTTGCCTCCTCTCTGAACAATCAGTTGGAAAGATTCTGTTACAGTACTCTATGCAAGAAGGCCTGCAAGACAGATGCATTATCTTTTACTTGAACAGTAATGTTCCTGTATGATTTTACCCTTTCCACTAATAACCAGGGTACGTCTGAAGAGTCAGAAGGAATCCCCCAAGATCATTGTAGTGACTCCCTTCTAGTCTAGGCAACTGTAGTTCTCCCTTCTTTTTGGAAATGGGCAGTGATTACCACAAGCTTCCTCACAGACTGGATCTGCTCACACAATAATAAGTGTGTTGATTCACCCTGGCACCAGTCAAATTCAATTGACTGCATGGATGATTGTGTCTTAATTCCTTTTAGCAAATGGAAAAGGCTTTCTAGTTGGTGCCCACAACATAATCAGCACCCATTCAGAGATATTCATTCTACGGTTTTGCAATATTTGTGTGACTTGTCATCCTACAGCCTTTCTTATTCCTCTATCGGGGTTCATTTATTGGCCATTTCAGCAAGAGTGCCCATGGATCTTCCTCTTTCAATACATCCTCATGTCACAATGTTTTTGAAAGTGGTTTGCATAAGAGGTATCTAAGAAAACTGAACCTAAAAATGAGGGGGAAAAAAGGATACTTCATATTTTGGATGTCTATAGACAAGTCAGGAACTACCTTGGCAGAACCAAGTCTTTCAGATCTTGGATCATTTATTCACTTCTTGTGAAGGTAAGAAGAAGGGACAACCTGTGTCAAAACAGACTATTTTCAAATGGTTGTCTCAGGTTATTACCTTTTGTTATACTCACCATGACAAATCTTTTCCAGGCAAGGTCATAGCCCATTCTAACTACATCTATGGCTTTTTGGAAAGGGTTGGACTCTGAAAGTATTTTGCAAACTGCTATTCGGTTCTCTGTACATACTGTTACAAAGCACTAGAGGCTTGATTGCTTCTCTTGGTCTAGATCAGGCCTTGCTAGGACTATTCTCCAGGAACTTCTGGACACTTCTCCTTCTACCTTCAAAATGTAGTAAGCTAATGTAATCTACCCATGCAACTAATGCTTTTTTTGGTCTGTTGTTTATGCCAGGGTGTGGTTATTTATTTTTTGTTCTTCCTAGCTTTGCCCTTTCTGGGCTCTGTCTCTGATGGGCTTGACAGCCAAACTTGTCTTTTAGTCAGCTCAGCTCAAGCTGCTTGAAAGTTTGGGAGCAAGGAAAGTGCCATGAATCATTGGAAGATGTCTGGTTGTTATATCCTTGGCAGGATATAACCCAGATAGCTAACGTTACTGCAGCAGTGATCACTGTAATGTCTACTGTAAGGATAAATGCAATTACACAACTGTACTTTCTCCCTGTTCTGTTTGTATCTAAACAATGTATATATCAGCGAGAGCATTTCAGAACCTCGGCCAGTTCTCAGCTTAGATAGTTTAATGGTTAGAACAGCTTGAATGATTATCCAAATGGTCTTTGCGTTTGTAGAAAAAGAAGTTATGTACTCACCATAATGTTCCATGTGAGTTGTTCATCTCGCCTTCATTCTTACAGATGGGTTCGGAGCCTATCCTTGGCTCTGAGTCAGCCTACTACAAAGCTCGCGGCCTTCGGACAGCATGAGGCCAAGTCCCTATCCCATGATGCACTTTGAGTTACCTTAGATCTTCAAACCAAAAACGGACTACCAGTGAACCAAAAATAAACAACTAAAAAATCACTGCAGAACTCAGAAGAATACCTCCAAATTAGCATAAAAAGACTTTATTGATGATTTCATCAAAAATGCTTAATCAGAAATGTAAAAGAACTTAAAGACACCATCTTTATAAATGTTAAAAACACACCTACTATCAATTATACAAATAATTAAGACAAAATTAACTTAAAAGAACATACTGCATATTTGTTAAAATGTCAGATAGCCAACTTTCTATCTACTAAAAAATATTTAATATTTATAACTTCATTTAGGCCCGGGGAACTATTTGCTCCCAGTTGCAGTAGCCATAAAGTCTCTATTCTTTCACTTTTATTTTTTAAATTTCCACCTCTTAAATCTAACTCAATGTGCTCTAAAATTGAAAAAGTGAAATTTTTATAGGAAGTACAGTTAACGGAATGCCTATACAACGCATTATTATCATTTTTTTATTTTTATAGCATAATAATGCTCCCTAATGCATTTGTTTAAATTCCTTGTAGTCATTCCTATATAATATGCAGAACATCCTGAGCACAGAGCTATGTATGCTACATTAGAGGTACTGCAGTTGAATCTACCTGGGTCTAGGATAGTGAATTTCAAAAAATCAAGATAAGTGTGAGGTCCCTCGTTTATGTACCTACAAACATTGCATTCTTGACATTTGTACATTCCTTTAGGTTTTTGGAAAATAAAAGTGTTAACCTTTGTTTGTTTATTTTCCAAAATACCTTTAATATTATTATTTCCTTTTTTGTGTACAGAATTGGGCTTTTCTCCTAAAATCTCGTTAAAATCACTATTACCTGAAATGATTTTCCAGTTGTCATTTATAACAGAAATTACTTTTCTGCTGTCAACTGACATTTCTATAACACATCTGGGAGTGGACTTTATAGATGTAACATTTTCTTTCTCCATTAACACTTTGATCAAAATGGAGTGAAAATCAGTTGTATGCCTGTTAGTTATTTCAAGTGCAATTTTATCCAATAATTCTTTATAATAACCTCTCTGTAAAAATAAATGAGTTACCTCAGATCTTGTTTGCTGCCTCTAATAATACCATATGCCATTTTGTCAATTTTTTAGGTAAAAATCCATAGAAAGTCAAAGCAACCATGATAAAACTAGTATCTCGGTCCAAAACCTGGAGGAGGTAGGAGGGTGGGAAGTAAGAATGAAGGTGAGATGAACAACTCACGTGGAACGTTAGGGTGAGTACATAACTTCTTTATGTGAAGTTGTTCTATCTTGTCATTCATTCTTACAGATGGGTAGCGTCCAAAGCACCATCTTTCTCGAGTGGCTCATGGGAGTATGTTTTTCAGGACAGTAGAACCAAAGGACGCTCTGTCCCTGGAGGCCCTATCGACTTTGTAATGAGTGATAAAGGTATGAGGCTTTGACCAAGTGGCTGCTGCACAAATATTGTCTATAGGTAGCCTAGCTGAAAATGCAGAAGATGTGGACACAGCTCTGGTAGAATGAGCCTTAATTTTGTGTTGTAGAGGTAAATTGGCAACTGAGTAAGTGAAAGTGATGCAATCAGATAACCATTTAGATAGTGTTGTTTTTGACACAGGCACACCATTCCTAGATTCTATAAAGGAAACAAAAAGTCGTTCTGATCTTCTGAATTCTTTGGTTCTATCCAGGTACAATCTGAGCTGTCTGTGAACATCAAGCTTGTGCAGCATATACTCTAAATTGTTGGCGTGTTTAGGGAAGAACACTGGTAAATCTATAATTTGGTAAAGGTTTGCTTCAATACAAACTTTAGGTAAGAAAGAAGGATTTGTTTGCAGTGAAACTCTGTCAGCATGAAAAAACAAATACGGAGGTTTTATGAAAAAGGCTTGTAGATCTGACACTCTTCGGGCAAACGTGATGGCTACTAAAAAGATAGTCTTCCAAGACAAAAATTTTAAATCATATGAAGAAGCTGCCTCAAAAGATGGGAGAATAATACGTGAGAGCATAACATTTCGTTTTCAGGGGGTATAAGGGGATTTAACTGGTGGTCTAAGGTGGAAAGTCCCTTTGAGAAAGGCTTTGGATAGCTTGTGTGACATTATGTTAAATCCTTCAGTACCAAGATGAAAATTAGAGATGGTGGCAAGCTGTACATGAATTGTAGCTGCTGCCACTCCTTTTTTGAAAAGCATAGTCAAAAATTCTAATATAGAGGAAATAGAGGCTTGGTAAGGGTCAATGTTATTCTAAGAAGGCCATATGGAAAATCTTCTCTATTTGCTAAGGTACAACTTCCTAGTAGAGGATTTATGAGAAGATATTAAAATATGTTGTGTTTCGTTTGAGAGGTTATGAAACCTGTCTATGTCGGGAATTGGAGCAGCCAAGCTGTCAATTTTAGGGACTGAAGGGAGGGGTGAAGAGTCCCCGATGAATGTGTCAGAAGGTTCAGAACTGGGTCCAGAATCCAAGCCTCTTCCAACAAATGATGTCGAAGGAAGGAGAACCAAATTTGATGAGGCCAATGAGGGACTATTAGAATGATGGTCCTTCCCAGGGCTTTTGCCTTCTGTAATACTTTGGGTATCAAGGGAATTGGTGGGAATGCAAAGAGGAGACCCGGAGACCAATCGTGTACGAGTGCATCCTTTGGGGTATCTCCCAGAGGGGGAATCAGGGCAAAGTAGCTTCTGCATTTTGTGTTCATGGGGGATGCAAGAAGATTGCAACAAGGCTGGCCCCATCTGCAGAATATTCTTTCTGCTATTTCTTTATTGAGGGACCACTCATGAGGCAACAAAATTGCCCTGCTCAGTTTGTCTGCACTCATGTTGCAGTTCCCCGGGATGTGCATTGCTATCAGAAAGCACTAGGTGGATGTAGCCCACTGCCATACTCTTAGGGCCTCTTGACAAAGGGGATAGGACCTGGTTCTTGTTTGTTCAAGTACCAGACCACTGACATGTTGTCCGTCTGAATCGCTATTGTCCCCAGAGGGAGAGAGTCCTGAAAGTACTGCAATGCCAAAAGTACCGCTCTCATCTCCAGGACATTGATATGCCAATGTGTCTCTTGTTAAGTCCATGTGCCTTGGGCTGTTCTTCCCTGAAAATGCCCCCCCACCCAATCAGGGAAGCGTCCATGGTCACTGTGGCTGATGGTGAGGGTAGGATAAAAGGATAACCTATCGCTACTTGAAGAGAGGTCAATCACCACCGAAGATCCTTTTTGCATGTATTTGTTAGAATAATGAGATGAGACAATGGGACCTCTTGATAAGACCATTGCATGAACAGCAGCCATTGTCGAATCCACATGTGCATATGACCCAATGGAATCACTATTATTGCAGCTGCCATCATCCCCAACAACTTTAGCACTTCTGAGGCTAGCACCTTGTCTCTGGATATGACATTCTCAATTTGCTGAAGAAGTACTGATATTCTTTCTGATGGAAGTTTTAAAGTGGTGGTGGTGGTGACCAATTCTGCTCCAATAAAAACAATATGTTTCGATGGCGACAAGGCAGATTTTTCTGAGTTTATGGTAAAGCCCAGTTGATTGCAAAGAGTAAGTGTGGTGTCCCTGGCTTATATTAGCAAATGCCTGGTGGTGGCAGTGAGGAGCCAATCTTCTAAGTACAGAAACACCTGGAATCTCAAGTGCCTCAGGTGAGCCGTGACTACTGCCATACATTTGTTGAACACTCCTGGGACTGTAGTGAGACCAAAGGAAAGGGCTCGAAACTGGTAATGACTGGCTCCCAGCTGGAAGTGCAGATGATCCCTGGATGGCCTGACCATTTTTATGTGGTAGTACGCATCCTGGAGATCTATCGACCACATCCAGTTGTCTTTCCCTAAGAAGGAAAGTATCGACTGAAGCGTGATCATATGAAACTTCTCCTTTTTGACAGATCTGTTTAGTCTGCTGAGGTCTAAAATAGGTCTCCGGTCCCCTGTCTTTTTTGGAACTAAAAAAAATCTTGAGTAAGTTCCAGATCCTATCTGGTCTGCTGGGACTGGTTGGATGACTCTTTTTCTTAGCAACGTTTGGACTTCTGCTGTTGCTTGTTCCCTGTAACTGGGTGGAATGTCCAGGATTTTTGTTGTCAATGGGGGGGAGGGAGTGGCAAAGGGAATTAAATATTTACTGGAAACTATGCTTTGTACCCAGTTGTCATTTTTTATTTTTAGCTAGGCATCTGGATACAAAGATAAGCTATCCCCAACTGCCTCCAGAGTAGGACAATTGGGCCTCCTTTCAGGAGTGCTGGTAGGGCTTCCCAAAAAACTGGTCTCTGTCGTCCTGATTTTGTGGACCCCCCCCTCTGCTGCGAGGGTGGTGTCTTTCATTATTGCCCCCTCCTCTGCACTTGGAGGGGGGCTCACCATGTGTGTCCAGAAAGGCTCCTTGGGCTTTTTGGAACCACATCTTTCCTCCCTTTTGACCTTGGGTAGGGTCTAGTAGGGGTGGAAAAATGGTCTCCGATACCAGACAGAGTCTTTCCTTCCTGCTCACACCTGGTCAAAGTTTCCTCAACTTTGGGCCCAAAAAACGATGAGCCATCAAAAGGGGTGTGGACAAAGAATAAATTAAAGGGCTCCACAAAGGAACATAAGCGCATCCAGGAGTGTCTCCTGAGAGCAATTCCTGTACCCGCTGCCCTACTCATTCCATCAGCTGCATATGAGATCAGATGCATGGATGAGTTTACTATGGAATTAAGGGTAGCAAGCTGGAAAGCAACCTTCTCTGATGTTCCTTCAGCTACTGTACCATGAAGAGTATCTCCAAGCTCTTTTAGGAGGTCTCTTTGCAGTCTTGTGAAATGTGTAAGGTAGTTCAGTGAAAGCATGGCAAAAGTTGATGAATTATACATGCACTTCCCATACCTATCCATGATTCTAGAGTCTTTGTTAGGAGGATGTATAGAGGAAGAAGTTTCTGACATCTCCTTTTTGGTGGCTGCCGCCACCACCATGGCATCAACAGGCACTCCCTTAGTGAGAAAGGTCTTATCATGAGGGGTAGAAATAAATTTATCGGGCATCCTAGGGACAGGCTCCATGGTGTCTAAAGACTCGCACGCCCTTCGTGAGGCCAGTTCCATAAGGTCATCGAAGGGCAGAGACACCCAAGATGTGGAGAGTTGAGACCCAAAAGCTTTAAGGAGGACTGACTCATCTTCAGTAGGGTTGGTGGGCTTCCAGCCACCCCTCTGCTTAAGGATTTCCAATATGTCTGCAAATGAGTTATAATTAGAGGGGGACCGTGAGGACTCTTCACATTCATCTAAGTCAGTATCAGATGTGAGAGACTCCTGCGGGGAGGCTAGATGCTTCCTTTTGCAAATTTTCTTTCTGGGAACCTCTTCAGTGGGAACTTCTAGTGAGGTCTCAGAAGAGCAGGGGCCACCCAGTGGGGCTTCCTGAGGCTCAGGGTCTCTATGCATCAAAGGGATCTGTGAGGCAGAAGTGGACACAGGCGGTTTTGGGGAAGAGGTAGTTGGTCCTGAAGTTGTGGATATCCTGGGAGACATTACTCTCCCCACGGCCTCAAAAGCACCTCTGCTCCAGTGAGAAGGAACCGGTGGATCTGAAGAAACAGATGATTCCCTTGGCACCAGAACAGTGAGCTCTGATCCAGAGGTAGGATCCAAACTCATCTGAGCCTAGGCCCCGAAAGGCAAAGTCGAAACAGACAGGCAAGTGTCGGCTCCTAGACTCCTCGATGGATGCCGAGAAAGTCTGAGTAAATGGAACTGATGGCACTGAAGCAGGCATTGGCTCCAAAGACTCCACAATCATAAGGTCTAACTCCTCTGGCTCTGATGGACCGGTATGGCTCGGAGGAGGAAAATAAGTAGATGGAGGAACAGTTTTCAGTTCTGAAACCACTTCGGTCGGAACCAATAAAAATTTTTAAATGCCGGTGCTTGAAACAACTTCTGCACCACACAATCCACATCCAAATCGGATAGGTTTATTGAAGACTGAGATGAATGAATAGAGGGTGGTACTGACTGGAGGACTGGCGACTTCAATACTGCAGAGACCAGTTCCAGGACTGAGGATTGGCTCTGAAAAGACAAGATGCTCGGCTCTGAAGGCTGTGAAGCCGAAGTCGAAGTTTTTTTTATTTTGCTGAGTCCGATGAAGAAGCCTTAGAGGACTTGGAAGATTTGGGAGCCTGGCTAGTTTTATCATGGTCGCCAAAAGCTTCTTGAAAGAAAGACTTTAATAGTCCTCTGTCAATTAATTTTCTTTACCTTTCATGAAGTACACAGCTACTAAAGCAATGGCAGATGGAGCAACTCTCTTGCAAATGCAAAGCACCCAAACAATATACACAATTTACATGACCATCAGTCACAGACATCTTTTGTCCACAGTTTGGACATTTTTAAAACCCAGACTTGGATTGTTTCTCCTTATCCTGGATAGCCATGAAAATATTTAAATGTAAGCAAGGAAACTTGTATTATCAAAAAATACACACACACACACACACACACACACACACACACACACACACACACACACACACACACACATGTTTAACAAATTAAAACAACACTATAATAATGAAATGGTAAGTAACCCTTAAAAAAACAAATGGGCTCTATCTAGTTAAATATGAGCTAACTATAAATGTATAAACACATTTCAGACGTTGCTAAAACACACTTCTACGCTATTAAACCTAATCTAACATATAAATATATATATATATATATATATATATATATATATATATATATATATATATAAAGACACACCAAAGAAAGGGAAGGGAGATACTAAAGGCCTATATAAGCGACGGCCAAAAAGAACTATCACAATTAAGCTAACACTAGTTAACAAGCTATTAACGGTTATAAAGTTATAAAGTTCTGAAGATGTAAAGATACAAAGTTGAAAAGAGAAATTTTATCTAGAAAATTTTATTATACTGGCCCAAACTGTGAGGAAACCTCCAATATGTTGCAGTGGCAAACTAGATCTGAAGTAACTCAAGGTGCATCATGGGATAGAGACTTGGCCTCGAGCTGTCTGAAGACCTTGAACTTTGTAGTAGGCCGACTCAGAGCCGGAACTCATCTGTAAAAATGAACGGCGAGATAGCACAACTTCACATGCACTGTCTCCTTTCTCACACTTTGTGTATGCTTGCTCAGGAAGTACATTTTTTAATGCTACTTAAAGTCTTGTTGCTATTATAATAAAAATGCACATAAATTCTGATTATTGACAGTACACAATCTCCTCTGGCATCTACATTTTTGGATGTAAATCAGTTACTGCTTCTGTAGACCACTTATGTAAATGACAGATTCCCACAAAAAAAAGAATCTTAGCGACTCGGTATCCACGCATATATGGTTGTTTGCCATCATCAGATATTTATTTACATTTGATAACCAGGTAGTGTCCGACTGGGTCAGAAGCCTGTTTTCTGCAAGGAAGATTACATAATTATCCATTTGTACATATGACAATTAACAAAAGAAGTTCAAATGCAAGTTCCTTGACATTGTATCTAAAAGCATATAACAATGGTAATACAATAAGCTTATTCTATTCATACAGACAAAACAAAAAAAAAAAAATGTGTGTGTGTGTGTGCATATATATATATATATATATATTTTTTTTTTTTTTTTTTTTTCAGGATAAAAATATCACAGACTGAAGCTAAGAAGGCTCAATTGCCAAGACATATTGACAATGGGTGGTGAAAAGAAGGAAGTTAGACAGTAATGGGGTTAAATTAGTTAACCTGGTAGAGAAAATGAGCAAAGCCTATGTTTGGTGAAATATTCCTTTAGGGAATGTTTAAATGAATGTGTATCATTGATGGACAGAATGTGCTGAGGTAGAGAACTCCATTGTTTGGCAATGATATGTGAGTATAAGGAGACACTGTGAGAGCTTTGGATTTTGTTAACCTTCAACAATACTTTATCAGCAGACCTAAGATATTTTAGGTTAGTGGAGGGTTGGACAAGGTCAGATAGAGCTGTGCTGCTGTCAGGTTGGTATAAAACTGTATGGGCAGTTAGTACCTGAGTCAGAGTAAGCAGGCGAGGGAGCTCTAACCAGTTCAGCTGGAGAAGGGCAGTGCAATGCTGAGATCTTTGAGACTGATTAATGGCAAATTAGCAAGATTTAAAGCTATTCAGTTCAGATTTGCGAAGACTGAACAATAAAGCAGGGAAGATAAGAGATGGGTTCTGGCTGTAGCGAGTCAGGCATGGTCAGTAAGATATGATTTAGCCCTATAGAGAGAACCCAGTTTGACATGAACCTTTCTAATTGTTAGTGCAAGGTGTTTGGCAAACTTAAGTCCACTATCAGTGACACCAAGAAGTTTTGTATGTTCAACGGGTTCTATTTTTGTGCCATTGGAGGAGGAAATAGAGATAGGTGGTTGGATGGTCTGTTGTTGAGGTATTATAGAAGACCATAAGATTGGTTTTATTGTGGTTAAGTATAAGTTGATGAGCTGTTAAATAGTTTTTAATATTGTGGAGGGCTGTCTGAGTTTTTTCTTGGAGTTCCTTAACAGAGGGGGCAGAGCAAATTAGGAAAGCATTGTCAGCATATTGTATGAATGAGGCTGGATTTGCTGAGAAGTTTAGGTCATTTGTACGAATTGTGAATAAAATGGGCCAAGGATAGATCCTTGTGGGACTTCTACATATATAGGGAGCTGGAGGGACAGTTTATTGTCTCATAAAAAGGCTTGTTTCTTATCTGGCAGGTAGCTATGAAACCAACTGTCAGATAGGAAACAAGCCACTTTATGGGACAATACCCCCTCCCCCAGCTCCCTATATGTAGGTAGACGTTAACATTACCAGAATAAGAGGTTCTGTACTAGAGGATGTGAAGCTGATGATACTTTCTGAAGTCTAAGATTGCAGTACACCATATTGTCAAACCAACTTCACAGATGCTTACATTTGCTTATTACAGACCATGACTCTGACCATGAAAATGTACTGTAAGGTTTCATCAGAAACTGTGAAACACTGCATAATCCTCATGGTGTATTTTTCTTTGACAGCCAAAAATACCACTAGATTTTCAGAATGGCTGACAGTTGGAAGTATGTTTTTGTAACCTGTATAGCTTAGACATTGATGTAAATGGAATTTCCTAAAAGGAATGATTATAATAGAAAGAAGAAGGCAAATAATGTATGCTATTTGAAAAAAAATAAATAAATAAAATGCATAAACATAAACTGAGGTTAATTAACTTAATTAACTTTCTATCTTAAAACACATTAAAGGATTAGAAGATATGACTGGGGTACATTTTCTGCTTTTCATGAACAGTAACATCTTAACTAAGATAAAACAATCAAATGAAAAACCTAACGACAAAAGCCCTGTCTGCGTATTATGCTAGAGTCATAACATATTGTTAATATTTTTTGAATCCCTACACATTACTATTTGTAGACTCATAGCCATACTGAGTAATATTGATTCTGAAGTGAATGTGTGGGAAAAATCAGCACAATCACAGAATGCACAGATTCCTTCAGAAGGAAATGAGCATATATAAACAAATGAAATCACTTTCGAAAGCATGTTATATTTAGGTTCATAGGTAGGTACTAGGCTATTGGCACTAGGGCCTATACAAACCAAGCCAAAAAGGTACCCTGGCTTTCACCACCCAAGAAAATTATTTTCCTGTGCCCCTATCAAGCAGAACCACAGAAGTGATCCCCGGGGTGAATTTGCTATTACCCATCCAATCATCAACATTTTTCTTGAAGAGTGCTAATGAGGAGCTCTATTTGACATAGACAGGTAGTCTGTTCCAGAGTATGGGAAGTCTCTGGGACAGGAATCTATCCCTCCAGCATGTTCTGTTTATTGTGGTAACAAGGTTTAGGTCGCTAGAGCGTATAGCTCAGAGAGATTGGGATTTCTTTAAGTGGAGCATGTCCAACAGCTCTGGGTTTGACATAGCTTTGTATGTTAGGCAGAGATCGCCTCTGAGTAGGCGATATGCGACAGAGTAAAGCTGGAGTTTTTTGACACGGTCTGCGTAAGGCATCTGTTTGAGGCCAGTAATCCTCTTTGTGAGTTATTTTTGCGGCCTTTCCAGTTATTGTAGATGTCTTGTGAGGTACATACCAAAAGGGGCACTGTACTCTATAATGGGTCTAATGAGTGATGAGTAGAGGAGAACAATGACCTCTTTTTTTCTGGATGCTAAACCTTTTGTGATGAGGTGTGCCATGTAGAAGGATTTCCTGACCACTGTGGTGATGTGATTATCAAAGGATAGACTACTGTCCACCTGTGTCCCAAGGTCTCTTATCACACTTTCGGTGTTAAGTAGACTACCGCCTTTGTGGTAGTTCATGGGTACAGAGTTTTTACCAAAGGGGATGACAATGCACTTTTTGGCATTGAGCTTG
Source organism: Protopterus annectens (assembly GCF_019279795.1). Classification (NCBI taxonomy): domain Eukaryota; kingdom Metazoa; phylum Chordata; order Ceratodontiformes; family Protopteridae; genus Protopterus; species Protopterus annectens. Next base: position 1,020,138,822 of record NC_056727.1, read on the forward strand.
AGACCATGGCTTTGACACCAGGCATCTGTCTCAGTGAGGCCCTTTTTTAGGATGTCCACATCGTTAGGAGTTCCGATTATGGCTCCTAGTTTGCAGTGATCTGTGACTTTATTTAGCCAAAGACCTTCTGTGTTAGCCTGTACTTCAGAGAAGTAGATACCAATCAGGAGAGGACCCAGGCTGAACCCTGTGGTACTCCACTTGTCACTGGTCTGAAGTCTGATTTGGAGTCTGCTACTTTCAAAGTGTGGGTTTTGTCAGTAAGCCAGTTGGCAACCCATCTTGTGACATAGGGATTTATACCTAGTTTAGTGAGTTTATATATAATTCCAGAGTGGGGGATGGTGTCAAATGCCTTGGCGAGATCTAGATAGGCTGTGTGAACCACCTTACCCTCATCTATGGCTTTGGTGACTACTTCAATGAAGTCTATCAGGTTTAGGAGACATGATCTGCCTTTTACAAACCCAAACTGTGTGGGGTCTAGACTTTGGAGATCTGCAATGTCTTTATTGATGAGTTCCATGATGGGGCGGTAGTTCCCGGGATCTGTTGTGGCCCCCCCCCTTTGTGGAGTGGGATAACTGTCATGGTGCGCCATTCAATGGGCACAAAGCCTGAGGTGAGGCTATGATTGAACATGGTACTTAGGTGGGGTGCCAGTTCATTCTGCATTCTGTAGTTTTTGTAGAAGGCAGCCTGGGACGTTGTCAGGTCCCATGGATGCTGTGTTCTTGGCTTTGGAGAGTGAGGTTTTTACCTGTGCAGCCGTGATTACAGGAACTTTGCATTCTTCCGGTATAAAGATGGGCCCTTTAGGGGGTGAGAGGGGGGTAAAGTTAGCACTGAACCTATCTGCCAGGATGTTGGCAATATCAGTTGGTCCTGTATATTTAGTGTCATTGCGCTGTAACTCAGAGCAGATCTGAGTGTTGCCATTTAGATTCTTGACATAGCTATAGAATGCTTTGTGGTTGTCTTTAGAATCAGTGGCAATTTTATTTTCATAACTAGCTTTGGAGGATTTTATGAGGGATCTCAGCTTCTTACTGAGGCTGACCAGGGAGTTTCTCCAACTGTGGGATTTTACTCTTTTTTGCAACAGTTTCTTTCTTCTGTTGTAGAGTTTGTTTATGGCAGAAGACCATCAGTTTGATTTAAAATTTTACTTTAATAGAGCAAAGAAAAGTCTGAGGAACTTAATAACCTAAAGTGAAATCAATAGCATTTAACAGAGGATCCTGTTTTACAAATGTTGTAAGATACTTGGCAGAATTAAATGCTTATACATATTATAAATAATATGTTAGATATTATCCAAAGGTAGTCAATGAACTATTATAGTTAACCATGACACTCGATTGTATATAGGCTTTCTCACCTCAGCATGAATGCACAAATATACTGTTTGCATCAAGTTTTCATTTAACTGAAATGCCATAATGTACCTACTGATGCCCTTGAATGTAACTATAATGTTTGTTTGTACTTCTGTTTTCTTGTATTTCTGCCATATACTTATATTTTTCTGTTAGTACTTTTTGGATAATCATGTATCTTTCCTCTCTGTGTTGCCTCTAGGCTTAAGTTATGACTGAAAACAGTCTGTGTGCCATTTTATTTGCCTTGTTAATAAAGATTAAAGAAATTAACTGAAAATAATTAGCAAAGTAACTAGAATACCTTGTTGCGTCTTTCCCAGCATTCTTCTAACCTGGGTGAGAGAGATTTTATCAGCGTGATTTTGTTTTTTTGTACTTGATATCAGTGTCAACAATTTTTCCTCACAGAATTGATATGAGTATGTGTTAAAATGTAAGTAAAACAATGGCTGGACAGATGTGCAGCTTTGTACTCGAAACCTTTTGACATGACTATAAAATATCATCCCCAAATGTTTCTAGCCTTGGTCTATAAAGGCACAGGGAAAGATCAATGCCAAAACATGAGTGTTAAGTAGTCCCATCTAACCATTTCCATGCAAACAAATGCCAACATGGAAATGAAAAATTATTTAAATGTTTGTGTTATTAATTCTCATATATGACAATATTTATTTTTTTTAAAAAAAAATGTAATGTAATGGAAAAGGACTTTCACAGCATAACATTTTGCATTCAAAACATGTAAGTGGGTCAGATGCATGGGACAGTTATCCTCTTCACTTGCATATAAGTAGCTAACATTTTTACTCCACTGTTTCCAAATTCTTTCTTTTACATGTCGTATAAATCAGAAAGAAGTTACCTACTAAGTACAAAGAAATATGTAACACCAAAAATAAATGCTCAGATCCACAGACTGCAAATGCACAGCATACATTATGGCATGTACGGCTACCTGCATGCACAGCATACATTATGGCATGTACGGCTACCTGCATGCACAGCATACATTATGGCATGTACGGCTACCTGCATGCACAGCATACATTATGGCATGTACGGCTACCTGCATGCACAGCACACATTATGGCGTGTACGGCTACCTGCATGCACAGCATACATTATGGCATGTACAGCTGCCTGCATGCACAGTATACATTATGGCATGTACGGCTACCTGCCCATAGCACCTCAGACTGCTTTGTTTTCTTGTAGGGGACATGGCAGCAGGGCTCTGCTACTCCTATTTTCCTTTTGCTAATGTCTGCATAAATATTTGTTAAAGGTAAATGGCTTATGGCTATCCATGCTTTTTCCTAAATGTAACAAACAGATCCCATGTCATGATCTCACAGCTACAGACGCTTATGATAATTTTCCTAATCAGTTCAGAATTTGCACTAAATAAGAGGTTTACCTGCACTGTACCAAATTTATGTGTCAGTCAGCAGACAAATTTGACATAGAAATGAGATACTGAGTAGTGCAAAGGAAAGTGATTAGAAGACAAGCAGCTTCCCATGCGAGCACTATTTAACAAGAGCAAGGGTTTGTTTTGGTAAAGGACACGGGCTTATCTCTGTCCCTTTTTAGTCACATATTGGGCCACACAGGAAAAACTAAGTGCAAAGTGTAGGTGTATGTGTGTGTGTGTGTGTGTGTGTGTGTGTGTGTGTGTGTGTGTGTGTGTGTGTGTGTGTGTGTGTGTGCGCACGCACATGCGCGTGTCTGTGTGTAAGTAGGTATATAATTATTAAGGAACAGAACTATAGGCACGCTTTTGAGAAGTGGGAAGAAACCAGAATATCTGACATAAAACCATGTATATAAGGGGAGAACATACAGGCTACATAGAGTGACAGGACTGAAAGTAAGATCCCAAGATATAAGGCAGGGATCTAAACCACCAAGCTAATAATGTCATCACAGAAACTTAGCTCAAGACTAACAATAGCATTTCACTGGTGCAGGGTTTCAATGCCAATCACATTTTCAGGCCCACTGCATTAGAAGAAGGCACTAAAGGTTGCAGTGTTTCCATATTCTTAAAACATTTAATCTCCAGACTTGTTAGAGATGAAATCACCCTGGAATTTATGTAGAACCCTTTATTGCCAAATTCTATGCACATATAAATAGCTGCATAGATGCACCTTTTCACTTCAGAAATAAATACCACAATCAAAAAGTAAGCCCATATGGTGGAAGTCTAATATAAACAGGCTCCATAGAAAAAAAATCATGACATGCAAAGATACATGTAACTCTGAAGATGCCAAAAATGCTCTTGCTAAACTGAAGAAGGAACTCCAGACCCTAATCAAATCAACCACAGTCAAATATCCAGTAAAAATAGCCACCCAGGTGTACGATAACCACAAAGCCTTCTTTAGCCATGTTAGAAAGTTCAGAAACAATGCCAAGCACTGTACAGAGTAAGTAGTAAATGATATCACATACTGTTAGCTCAAACATCACACCCCTCTCCTCTGTATTCTCAGGTCACATACGTGCATCTGCACCTCCTCATCAAATCTCCCAAGAACAAGTCCTCAAGGTGCTAAGGGCAAGAACACTATTTATATAGGATCAAACAACATACCAGGCTGTCTAACAGTCAGTCAGAAGCATGACCTGTCAGACTCTCTAGAGAGGCTATTTAATATCAGCCTCAAAACAGGCTCCATGCTGGATGAATGGACAGCAATGGTCATTCCCTTGCAAAACATTGCAGCTCATTGGGCACAGTTAATTAAATATCCATTAGCCTGACCGGCCTAGTCAGGAAGGCTAAAGGATATCAGTAACCTTCAGAATCTCAACCCAAACCATTTTGGATTAATCAAAGGCAGGTCCTGCCTACATAACCTAGTCAACCTCTTCAAAAAAGTTACAGCAGCAGAGAATGAGAGCAAATCAGCACATACCGCATATCTAGACCTCACAAAGGTATCCAATACGAATTCATAGTTGTGCATTATAGACAACTTTCCCAAGAAAAATGCAAATCCTAATGTAACTTATTAGATCGCAAACTGACAAACAGAACACAATAAATAAGGGTGGGTGGCTCTACTTCATCTAAAAAGATATGTCAGTAGTGGTGTACACAAGGGTTTGGTCCTTGAGCCACACCCCTTTGGCATTTACTTTTCAAAGTTCAAAGCTAATTTTAAGGATCTGTGGCTGACCAAGTCTGCAGATGACTAATTGCCATCATAAACTCCCCAGAGGACACCATGATCTTCAAAGACAGCCTGTCCCATACAAATAGCTTGTGTCAAAACCATGGATGCAAACTAATTGTTAAGATATTTATAACTGTATCCTTTAGCAAGCATGACTCCTCTTTTAACTATCACAGTAACAACACTCCCCATAAAACTGATCTTGCAGTCAGGCATCTAAGATCCTTTGTCAACAATAAACTGTTCTTTGACCAGCATCCACAACCCAAGCTGCGGAAGCCCTTACAAATGCCTTCTATGAACACCTCCAGGACTGCATGGATCAGGCAATCCCAAATAAAACCAAGACTCTTTCCACAAAGGGCAAACGTCCAGTCTGGTGGACCCCAGCCATTAACAAACTTTACAATAAGAGGAGAAAGCTATTACATGATAGAACAAAATCCATAAAAGGGAAGTCACCCCTGATCATTATTAGTAAAAAAATACGAGCACTCATAAAATCAACTAAGGCCAATTTTGAGAGAAAAATTGCCATGGATTCAAAGGACAATCATAAGGCCTTTTTCAGCTATGTTAGGAACCTGGGTGGAAACTCCCAGATATGCTCAGAATTAGTCCAAAATGATACAAAAATCACTGAACCCACAGACATTGCCAACATACTGGCAGACAGGTTCAGTGCAAACTTCACCCCCCTCCCCTAAAGGAGAGATAACTATCCCAGCCGAGTGTAGCCTCCCGGACATCTCAAATGCGCAGGTGAAAGCTGCTCTCTCTAAAGCTAAAAACACAGCATCAATGGGACCGGATGGTGTCCCCGGCTGTGTGCTACACGAGCTAAATGAGGAATTAAACCCGCACATAAGGCAGCTGTTTAATCTCAGCCTTACCACAGGATACGTGCCCAAGGAGTGGCGTACGGCAACTGTTGTCCCACTCCACAAAGGCGGTGCCTCTACGGACCCTGGTAATTACCGCCCCATAAGCTTAACAAGTCTAGTCTGCAAAGCTATGGAGAGATCATAATGGAGCTCATAAACAAAGATATAGGGGACTTGCAGACATTGGACCCGACCCAGTTTGGCTTTGTCAAGGGAAGATCATGCCTTTTGAACTTGGTCGACTTCTTCGAAACAGTCACCAAGGCCATTGATGAGGGAAAGGCAGTCCATACAGCCTACCTTGACCTTGCAAAGGCTTTCGACACAATACCCCACTCGGGTATTGTAGAAAAACTTACCAGCTTAAATGTAAACCCATATGTCACAAGATGGGTTGCAAACTGGCTTAAGGACAGAACCCACAGGGTTAGAGTTGCTGGCGCTGTGTCAGACTCCAAGCCAGTCACAAGTGGTGTCCCACAGGGCTCAGTCCTTGGCCCCCTATTGTTTGGCATCTACTTCTCAGAAGTACAGGCCAACATAGGAGGACTTTGGCTGACAAAGTTTGTAGATGACTGCAAACTGGGCGCCATAGTGGAAAGTGCATCAGACACGGATATCCTTCGGAAGGGACTCACGGAAACAGATAGCTGGTGCCAGAGCCATGGCCTGAAGTTAAACGCCAAAAAATGTATAGTCATACCCTTCGGGAAAAACAAGGTAATCCCAAGCTACCATATAGGTGGCAATCCACTAAGCACAGAAGAGGTTATCAGGGACCTGGGGATCCAGGTTGACAGTGGCCTTTCTTTTGACACTCACATTGCTAAAGTGGTTAGAAAGACCTTCTACATTGCCCACCTGATCATGAAGGGATTCACATCCAGATCTAGTGAGGTTATTGTTCCCCTGTACTCTTCACTTATCAGACCAATGATCGAGTACAATGCCCCATTCGGGATGTATCTCACCCGACATCTGCAGCAATTGGAGAGACCCCAAAAGTTCCTCACCAAAAGGATAAAGGGACTCTAAAATCTGTCATATGCTGCCAGATTGAAGAAACTCCAGCTCTATTCAGTCGCATACCGTCTGCTCAGAGGTGACATGTGCCTGACATACAAGGCCATGTCCAACCCGGAATTAATGGACATGCTCCACCTCAAAAAATCCAAATCCACCAAAACCACTAGAGCAAGCGACTTAAACCTTAGCACGGATATAAATAGGACGTGCTGGAGGGATAGATTTATCACTCAGAGACTCCCTATGCTGTGGAATAAAATCCCGGTCCATGTGAGGCAGAGCACCTCGCTGACTCTGTTCAAGAGAAATCTAGACCTGTGGATGGGAGATCGTAGGTTTACCCCGGGAATCATCTCTGTGTCGTTGCTGGACAGAGGCACAACAATCTAATGGGCACAGTATTTTTTCATATAAGGGGTGGCGTAAGCCACAAAAATTTGGGCTAGGCTTATAAATGCCTTAGGGCAGATAGCCTAGTATAAACCTATGAACCTATATATCAAATATTGTAAGGACGTTACATTCATCTCACAGCTTATATCTAAAGGTATGGTGTCCAGCTCAAGGAATGTAATCATTCCACTGTGCTCAACACTCATTAGGCCAGTCAGTGAGTATAACACCCCTTTCAGTATGAGCGTATCCAAACACTTATCTCACCTGGAATAACCACAGTGCTTTGCCAAAAAGAAAATTAAGGGCCTAAATCATAAAACCTATGTGGCCCATCTCATAGCCTTGTTCCTCTTCAAAGGATCATACCGGTTACTTACCGAATGGTGACCTCTGCCTCACATATAGAGCCTCAACAGACCCTGTCCTTTCAGACCTATTACCTATCTGTAAGTCCAGTGGTGGCATAAACACCCATGTGAGGGGATATCAATCTCTTTTGCAACATAAACAGAACATATTGGAAGGGCAGGTACTGTATGTATCACAGGGAATTCTATTTCTATGGAACCATTTTCCACTACACATAAAGAAATTATGTAATTTGGGTAAATGGATGGCTAACCACAAATTCACCATCAGTTTAATGCACTTGTTTCTCATGAGTAGGAGCAACTTGATGGTAGAAGTACCTTCATGAAATGCTGTGATTCACAGGTATTTTTAACTTTGCAATATCACTACTTATTTGTGACTAGTTTCAATAAAACCACCTTGCCGTGAATCACTTCTCTTGGGAGCTCATATGTATTAAGATGAATTATACCCATGATGTTTGTGAACACTGTTATTTATTTGTCTGTTGCCCAGTCATCTAGATGAATAGACGTGAGCTTGACTTCTCCAATCATTGTTCTGAATATAACGCAGTTTACAATTCAATATACTTACTGGCCCACGTTATACAGTAACATAAACTAAACAGCAAACCAAATATCAATGTAAAGAACCATGAGCAGAAGAGCAGACAAGTGTTTTGTAACTAGACTGTCTACTGCAAACAGAGATAATTGGCTTCTGCTGCAATTGCCAATTTAATTCCAACAGAACAACAACATTATCTCCTCCGGCTCTGTTTTACGTTTACTGACACTATAGTATGAAATAATTGCATACTATAACAACCTCATTTAACCAACATCTCCAACTTCAATAATGTGTTTAGTCCTAGTTCATTTCTGGTCCAGAACTGCTATCAACACAGAGTAAAATAATGCTTACATACTCGATAGCTTCATTTAACAAACAGCTCCAGCTTTATCACTGCTTTTGTCATTAGATCATCTCTAGTTCAGGGCTACTCTCACAATGCATGTAGTTGTGTACTACAACATCTTCATTTATCAAACATCTCCAGCTTTTAACACTGATTCATTCATCTGTGGCCTAGGGTTACTGTCATCACGGTGTGCAATTTACATAAATGTTATGGCAACTTCATTATCCAATGTATCCATGTCTAACAGTGCATTTAGTCAGTACTGCTGATGCTACACCTTAGATCAGTTCTGAGTCTGGTTAAGTAAGGGGGATTAAAAAATAGATAACTGAAGCATGGAAGCCTGTCTAAGTAGAAGCTGATTGACTTACAAGATCTTCTCTAGAAAGAAATGCACTTTCTCATAGAGTACCTAGAAAGAAACACACTTCTGAAATCATACAAGTATACTGACAGCTCTAAAGGGTGAATTCAAAAGTATGGCTAAAATGTAAATGCATCCAATCTAATGCACATCTCTAATAGCAGAATTGTAGAGAGTTTTTCTTAGTTCTGGAAACTGACAAGGCATAAAAATGAAAAGAAGTACAATTCAGGATAGCAGACATGGAAAGGGGTGACACTGTGGTGCATCAATTATTGTTTCCACCTCACAATATCTGGTGCTCCAGTTCAGTTGTTATTCTCCTTTGTGAGAAGTCTATAAATGTCCTGTGCCTATGCTAGATTTTGTTGGGTGCTCTGGTTTCCACTCGCATCCCAAAAGTGTGCTGCTGATGAAATGGCAGTCATCTGACTTACTTACTGATATGAATATCATGTATGTTTGTATGTCTGTGAGTGAGTGGGTGTGTCTGTGGGGGGGGGGGGGGTTGGTGTGTGTTTGCACTTGATCCTGTAATGGGCTGGCACTCTGCGTTGGATTATTTTCTTTCCCTTAGATCCACTGCATTTCAAAATAGGCTCAAGTTCTCCCATTAGCCAGAAATAGATTAACTAGCCAATCAGAGACTGAATGAATGGGACATAACAGGGGAACTTGTTCAGAGAAGAAATTATTAGTTTAGAGTCAAGACACACACACACACACACACACACACACACACACACACACACACACACACACACACACACACACACACAAAATGGTAAATGAGGGCCATATGAACAAAGTGATCACTATGCTAAATAATAACAATAAATCAACTGTCACCTTTCCCCACATTCAGAAATAATCTGTTGTTACTCTGTCTGACTTGCACACTTCATCACTGTACAATAATTATGTAATTAGGCTTTGCAATTCACTTTGCACATCTTCCATTTTTTTCAACTAATGATCTTTAGATTGTTTCCCGATTCCCATTTTGGCAGCATCACTGTGATATGTGCCTTTACTAGTACAACAGTAAAAGCCTAACATACATTGTTACTGAGGTTTTAACAAAAACAACAAATACAGGGTGCACTTGTTTTAACAGTCAGCAAAAGAGGCTTACAAACATTTGAATCTGGAAGTAGCAAAGAGCTGCAAAAATGAAATGCTACAGAATGTGCTTAAACTGGCCAAGTAGATAATCTAGATTCTTTGTGTTCCAAAACCCTCACTTCCAAATATATATTTAAACTGTAATCCAGCATACTGATGAGACTAAAGCACACAATCTAAATAATGACTCGAGTTCTGATATTTAGCATAATTTATGCAGCAAACGTTTAACCAGGAGTAGTTTGTTTAGCATTTATATACTTGCTGCAACTATAATTCATCTAATATATCTCCTTTCCTTTTGTGAAGTCTATCATGCACAAATATAATGTGGCATTCAACACTGTCACTGCTTTTTTTCATCATGCCTAATGGATAAATAACTTGCTTTGAAAACTGCACGGTGGATAAAGGTCTGCTTTGAAATTTCCAAGGTGTATCAGTTATAGCTGCTGCTTAGTTAAAATGTGTTCCTTTCTGATACTATTCCACTCCTGAGGTCCATTTACATCTCTTCCTACTTTTTGTTCCCCATTTCCACTACAGGTGAAGGCACATCAGTAGAAAACAACACTAACAGACAGTAAATGTGGAAAAACATAATAAATAAATAATACAGTGCTAAAATCCATGACTTTAATGAGTGCTTTCATTTAGTAATAGCTAAACTTCTTCAAATAAACATAAAATAACATTGTTGCACTATATACCTCTGATAAAGGAAGTTAAGTAACACTTGGATACAAAATAACCAACCCCTGCTTACAAAAAATATAAATGAATAAATAAATAAATTGTCACTCAAAACGTTGATGATAAATACATAAATACACATTCCTTAAAATTCAAAGTTGAACACAAATACCGATCTAAAAATTAGGATGCCGCTGTCTTCAATTTTATATGTGCAAAGTTTTCAGTTTTAAAAGGCTCGTTATAGAAATTACATCATTAAGACCTGGGGTGGCGGTGACATTCAAAAACATCTGCCACCATAACTCTCTTTGTTACAAGACAAGTTTCCAGGGACCCTCTCTTGAATTCCTTAACAGCTGCTGCAAAACCACAAATTTAAATCCATCAGTAGAATTCTTATAAGCTTCACACAACAAGAAGAGAGTTCTCTTTGCCCTGCTATAGACAAGGGAAGCCATTGTCCGCTCGTGCTGTACCACATGCAAGGTCGGCCTTAGGTTACGTGGTGCTCTAGGCAAAAGGGCTCCACAGCACCCCCCCCCCCACACACACACACACACACACACCACCCATGCCCCCATACTGGTCTATTTACACCATCCAGATTACTGGAAAAGTACCCCTGCTAGAGCGGCACCCAAGGCAGCCGCCTAGTAGGCTTATGCCTTAGGCCGGCTATGACCACATGACTTCCAGAATTCACTCTCTCAGACCTCCACTTGCCAGGGATTCACCTGTACAGAGCCACATGTCTTGGTTGTCCCTAGTAACTTTTCCAAGGATTTGCTGTTGTGACCAAACAAACTTCCATTCTACCACAAAAGAGATATGCAGGCCAATGGCCACATCATCTCCATCCTGGCAAAAACAATAGCCAATACAGTTAACCTGTTTTTCAGCAGCTTTGATGAATATTATGCCCTATGAAAATTGATGAGCCAAAGGTTGCCAGTGGCAGAAGATTTTGTAAGAGCTAAACTTTCACCTAGTAAGGATTAGAAAATGTTGTCCATATTTCAGCCATATTATTTGCCCCTCCCTTCAGTATACTTACATTAAAGTTTTACAATTATTGCTTACATATAATAATTGACTTACTTAATATTTGAAAATGGTATGTGGAATATTAAACTTTAATTCAGTGTATTATTCTTTTCACAGCTGTTAACCATTTAAATGTGTGAAGAATTTCCACACTGCATCAGCAAGACTCTAAAATAATAGCGTTGTTCTGAAACTCAGCATTTTACACATGAAGAAGAAAGATTTTAGCAAGCAATGGTTCTATAGGCCCAATAATACATTGTTATGAATGAAGCAATAATGTCAAGCATCTTAGTATCCAGGTACTTGAAAACACCTCAGTCAGAATCACAGGAGTGAAGCATCATATTAGCAGAACCATAAATACTTACTGCTATATCCATCCTGTCAAGATTTTAAGAAGCTGTAATAGGTTTGACAGCTGCATATATTTAAAAAGGTAGGTAATCAGCCAATGATGTGTACATAAGTATATGAACAATACTCCAACTTCCTTAAAGCTTCACCGGCAACAGAAGAGTTAAAGGAAAATTTAGATGGCTTATAAGTACCTAACTTATAGTGTACCATTTACACCATAGGCAGTTATAAGAAATTTTTTTTGATCTTTTATTTATTTATTGCATTTGTTTACCAGGATACTCTGACCGGGCAGAAAGTTTTCCTTTTTCAGGGGAGGCCAACATTACACAAAAAAATAATAAACAGAGGTATACAAGCAAACAACAAATATACAAAATATAAACAAAGTATCTTTGATTAATAACAGCATCATGTAATGAGCTATGGCACTTTTTTCTGCAGAAAAATCTAAGAAAAAATTACATATGAACACAGTAAACAGAGGTATACAAGTAATCAACAAATATGCAACATTTAAACAGAGTACCATTAATGAATAGCCATGTCATCTAAACAGCTATGAAACATATTTGGAAAAGAGCTTGGCAGAAGGAGAGAAAAGGCAGAAATGTTGGATTCGTGAAAAATATGTGAGCGTGAATGTTTCAGGATAGGAAGAAGGAAGAAGAGGGATAGGTACAGGACAAAGAGGAGCTATTGGACCAGTAACTAAGGGTATAGTGATTGGAAAGAATAGCAGATAGTTAAAGGGCAGGACATTTATCATCCAGGAGTTGTGCATATACAGAGACAGGTACCCCTTGGGTAGTCTATTTGTGCCTTAAAAGAGCTGGCGTTTACTGTGTTTCTTAGAGAGTGAGAAAGGGAACTCCAAATTTTGGCCAGGAAAGTGGAGTACAAAGAGCCACTAGCTGAGCTGTTAGCTTTTATATCAGTTAAAAACATTTTGTCAGGCGATCTCAACTGTCTACTATGTCTGTGTCTATAAGCAACACAGCTGGTTCAATTATGCATTGGGTAGCACGGTCATCTCACAGCAAGAGGTTCTCCAGTTTGGCTTTCAGTTGGGGTAACGTCTGTGTGGCGTCTGCTTGTCCTCTGAGTTCAAAAGGGTTTTGTCCAGGTACTTTGTTTTTCTCCCATATATCAAAGACGTGAATTGGGTGGACTAGCAACTCTAGACTATTCATAGGTGTGCATGTGGTATACATGCGATATGGAAGACGACGTCAGCTAACAAGAATTTACACTATAACCAATAATCCATGCACTGTAGCTAACACTATATTAACAAAATGCTGTACTGCCGCACCTTTAGATTTATACTATTGCGTGATCAGTGCATGAGACACTGATAATTCTGCCATTTCACAAAAGGGTCAACCACAAAGTACAGACAAACTTTTCATGTACCTGTATTAACTGTTTCCAACATTAACTGCTTCTTTTCACAGTTCTGGGGTCAGAGTTTCTTTGATTAAGTTTTTACGACTTCACCATACACTTAAATGCAAGGATTTTTTTTTCTACATACTTCATGGAAAAACAAGGTAAATACAAATATAATTCTAGAAGCAACAGACCAAGGCTGCGAAATAAAAGAATACAAAAATTTATTTCCACAATAAACAAACGGTGAGTGCTTTCATGGACCAAGCCACTTCATCAGACAATGATCATAACTTAAAAAACTCCTTTTATACCAGTTCGTGACAATTAAGCAAGTTCAAAAATCTCCACCTACATTTAAAGCAACAGAGCAAACAGCCATAAGAATTGCAATAGCATGTTACAAACACAGTATCATATGTAAAAAATATAACAAATAAATATTATTACAACAAACAAAGTTAGTTCCTATACAAATAAAAATAAAAATTAAAAATATAATCATTTAAGCAAATCCCTTCCTAATAAAATGGGCTTAATGTTAATCTTGTCATTAAGTCCCTTCCCCATACTGGCCTTGAGTCTTACAATCCATTCCAGTTCTTTTGTTTCTACTTTTAATTTAATTTTAGGTCTCCACCTCTGAGACCACCTAACACCCTGTCAATCACCATGAAGACAAATAAGACAAATTTATGTGCATCTCCATGAGCTTTGACATGTCTCGCTAGAGCATTGGTTTCCGCTTCCCTCCCTATATCATACAGATGTTCACGCACCAGATCCCTCAGCCTTCTGGTTGTCATTCCAACATAACATGATATACAGATCAAACAATGGGCCAAATATACAACATTACAGCTATTGCAGTTGGCTGAGAGTCTAAACCTAAAAGCTCTACCCGTACCTGGGTGTTTGAACTCCTCACTATCATCTATATAAGTACAATAATTACAACCGTTACAGGGTAGGGTGGCTGCTCGACCTATATCACCAACCTGTAATTCCCCTGTTGTGACCTGGGTCCACATAAAATTCTTTTCAAATTCTTCTTGTTCCTGAAAGTGTACCTCGGGGTCTCACCCACTAACTCCTTTACAGCATCATCCCTGCATAAGATATTCCAGTTCCTGTGAAAAATATCTTGTAATCTTCTGGTATTACTAGAGTAGGTGACTGACATTCTCATACACTCCCTGTGGCGACCTACTATTCGAGATGGCTGTACATTATCAGAGAAATAAGGCCTCCCCTGAGTGTCCCTACAGTCCATTACTTCTCTCAGAGTGCTCTGCAGTTCTCTGTCAGTGTATCCCCTGTGTAGGAACCTTGTTCTCAACTTAGCCAATTCACCTTCAAACTTATCATGGCTTGTCGTTAGCCTCGAAGTTCTCAAACCTTGGCCCCTGAAAATATTTTTAAATATATGTTGGGGGTGCATACTTGTCCTATGTAGGTAGCTACTTCTATAGCATTCCTTCCTGTGAATCTCAGTCTCAAAATCTCCATCATTCTTCTGTATCACCTTAACATCCAGAAAATCAATTGAGTTAAAAGAACTCTTCATAGTAAACCTTAGAAAGTTGGTACACTCATTCAAATACAAAAAGAAAGGGTCAAACGTAGACCCCCCCCCCTTCATAGAAGGAAGAGGTCATCTACGAACCTCCTATAGAATTTCAGGCATTTACCATACTTACTCAAAAGATTTTCCCAGGAAGCCATGAAAATGCACCATCTAGTTGTCTGTAAAGCTTATCTTCAAACATAAATAAATTGTTCTCTAGAATAAGCTCCATGAGTAGAGACAGAATGACAAGATTAACATTAAGCCCATTTTATTAGGAAGGGATTTGCTTAAATGATTATATTTTTAATTTTTATTTATATTTGTATAGGAACTCACTTTGGTTGTTGTAGTAATATTTATTTGTTATATTTTTACATATGATACTGTGTTTGTAACATGCTATTGCAATTCTTATGGCTGTTTGCTCTGTTGCTTTAAATGTAGGTGGAGATTTTTGCACTTGCTTAATTGTCACAAACTGGTATAAAAGGAGTTTTTTAAGTTATGATCATTGTCTGATGAAGTGGCTTGGTCCACGAAAGTGCTCACCGTTTGTTTATTGTGGAAATAAATTTTTGTATTCTTTTATTTCGCAGCCTTGGTCTGTTGCTTCTAGAATTATATTTGTATTTACCTTGTTTTTCCATGAAGTATGTAGAAAAAAAAATCCTTGCATTTAAGTGTATGATAAAGTCATAAAAACTTAATCAAAGAAACTCTGACCCTGGGACTGTGAAAAGAAGCAGTTAATGTTGGAAACAGTTAATACAGGTACATGAAAAGTTTGTCTGTACTTTGTGGTTGACCCTTTTGTGAAATGGCAGAATTATCAGTGTCTCATGCACTGATCATGCAATAGTATAAATCTAAAGGTGCGGCAGTACAGCATTTTGTTAATATAGTGTTAGCTACAGTGCATGGATTATTGGTTATAGTGTAAATTCTTGTTAGCTGATATCATCTTCCATATCGCATGTATACCACATGCACACCTATGAATAGTCTAGAGTTGCTAGTCCACCCAATTCACGTCTTTGATATATGGGAGAAAAACAAAGTACCTGGACAAAACCCTTTTGAACTCAGAGGACAAGCAGACGCCACATAGAAGTTACCCCACTGAGAGCCAAACTGGAGAACCTCTTGCTGTGAGATGACTGTGCTACCCAATGCATAACTGAACCAGCTGTGTTGCTTATAGACACAGACACAGACATAGTAGACAGCTGAGATCTCCTGACAAA
Source organism: Protopterus annectens (assembly GCF_019279795.1). Taxonomy (NCBI): domain Eukaryota; kingdom Metazoa; phylum Chordata; order Ceratodontiformes; family Protopteridae; genus Protopterus; species Protopterus annectens. Next base: position 1,020,154,772 of record NC_056727.1, read on the forward strand.
ATGTTTTTAACTGATATAATAGCTAACAGCTCAGCTGGTGACTCTTTGTACTCCACTTTCCTTACCAAAATTTGGAGTTCCCTTTCTCACTCTCTAAGAAACACAGTAAACACCAGCTCTTTTAAGTTATGATCATTGTCTGATGAAGTGGCTTGGTCCACAAAAGCGCTCACCATTTGTTTATTGTGGAAATACATTTTTGTATTCTTTTATTTCACAGCCTTGGTCTGTTGCTTCCAGTGTTTTTATGCTATTTGACTGGATTTTGGAAGAACAGTTTACCTTAACCATTTATTTTTTGGTTTTGCTCATTGTATTTTGTTATAAGTGGTGTATGGACATGGCTGAAGGCAGTTTTGCCAGTGGAAGGCCTTGAGCAAGTTCCAGCATTTGAAGGAGGAAGTATGCAGGATATGAGACACTTGCAGAGATTTGTTGAGGTTAGAGAGAACCCACTGCTGTGTCAAGAGTTGGCTGATAATTCACCTCTTTTGGAGCCTGATAGTGAGTATGATCATACAGCCCTTAAGAAAGAACTTTTTAAATTAGAAAATCATCTTCACAAGTTTAAGTGGCTGCAGACACAGAGACTCTATTTTGAAGCTTGTTTACATTTAAATATCATTCCTCGTGGGCTGCGAGTACTCATGCCCACCTATGGAAATGCATACCAAGATTTGCTTTTGAAATGGCAATGTATCAATATAGAAACTAGCTACAAGTACATGCAGCTGCTGATTGATTTTTTTAAGCCTGAAGAGGCTCAGTTATCTGAAGCTATTTATAATATACAGGATGAAATGTATGGGAAGTTTCTGAGCTCTGTCTTGGACATTAAACTGGATAAACTTATTGAGAATGTTGGCACATATGAGCGACAACTTTTTGGCTATAAAAGAAAAAAGATCTTTAGAGACAAGGAAGACTGCCAATGGGTGGGTCTTGGCTTGGCCCACGGATCGCACTGGTCAACAATCTAACATCTGGACTTCCCAGCAGTCTACTACTACTTCCAATGTAGCTGGGCTGGTTCAAGAGGTGATTAACACCAAGGGAAGTGACAATAAATCAATGCTGAAAGAGGTGGAGTCTATGACTTTGATGTCTGATGTAACTACGCAAGTCTCGGGGGAAGACACTACCAGGAGTATGGCCTTTACACATGTGGAAGATGATTTGCATGTTATCTCAACCCTCTCTAAAATGAGGATTAAACTGGAGAAAGGGGCTGGCAGCTCTGTGATCTTCAATGGAGCGCGCAGCAACTACAGTGGGTCAGTACATGTACCCATCATCGCAGGTACGCTACAGGGTTCTTCATCCCTAACTCTCACTACACCATACCCCATACGCCAAGCTCCTTTATGCAACCGGCTGCCAAGCAGAGGCCGCATGAAATGAAAAGCGTCCCAGGAGGAGGAGCAGCAGCCCCTAACTTTAAAGAAAATGTGGCAACAGGGGAGCGGACACTGATTTGGAATATTTCAAGAAGGACATTGAGTAAGACTGAAAGTAAATTGTTAAATAAAGGTATGTCATTCATTCCTGCACATAGAATGACAGTTACGGATAACATTTTAGAACTGAAAGCCTCAAAGTATTATGTTGAAAATGCAATTTAGTGATGTTGGTAGTACCCTTGTTGGGGCAGATGTTTTTAAAAAAACAAGTGGTTATGTTCCCACTAACAATGTATTGTTAGACGCTTTTGAAAGAGTGTGTATTAAAGAAATCTACAGCTTGCATGATTGCAATGTTCATGATAAATATTTTAATAATTTGAACAAAGAGGAAAGGATAGCCCTAGATTGTTTACATAATGATGTTACCATCTCCATGAGACCAGCGGACAAAGGTTGCTCGCTGGTGGTGATGGATTATTCCTTTTATAGGGATTCCATGTTCAGTATGTTAGATGATATCAAATTTTATTCTAAAGTGAGTTTCCAACAAGTACAGAGATGTAGTGACGTTATATATAATGCACTGTATGAATGTCTGGCATGTCGTATTATTGATTTTGATTTGTTTAATTATTTTATAGTGAAATACCTTGTAATACCAATAATACAGGGTCTCCCCAAAATCCACAAGAATCTCCTGAAACCACCAATGAGACCTATTGTCTTAGGGAGGGATTGGTCCACCGAAACCCTATCAATTTATGTAGAGAGACATTTGAAAACCATACTCAGGAAGAATCACATCATTTTATTAGACACAGAGCATTTTCTGAGGGATTTGTATTCGTTTGTTAGTACATATGATAATGTAGGTAAACTATTGCTAATTACTTTGGATGTGCAATCTTTGTTTACTGTTATCCCCAACCAGGTGGGGATTGAATTTTTCAGGAAGTATTTATTAGATGATGGTTCGTATGACAGACAGTGTGTGGATTTTCTGTCTCTACTCATGGAGCTTATTCTTAAGAACAATTTATTTATGTTTGAAGATAAGCTTTACAGACAACTAGATGGTGTAGCCATGGGCACTTCTTGTGGGAATGGCTACGCCAATATTGTCATGGCTTCCTGGGAAAAGCAACATCTTTTGAGTGAGCATGGTAAACGCCTGAAATTCTATAGGACGTTCATAGATGACCTCTTCCTTCTATGGGAGGAGGATGCGTCTACGTTTGACCCTTTCTTTTTGTATTTGAATGAGTGTACCAATTTTCTAATGTTTTCTATGAAGAGTTCTTTTAACTCAATTGATTTTCTGGATGCTAAGGTGATACAGAAGAATGATGGAGGTTATGAGACTGAGATTCACAGGAAGGAATGCTATAGAAGTAGCTACCTACATAGGACAAGTATGCACCCCCAACAAATATTTAAATATATTGTCTGGGGCCAAGGTTTGAGAACTTCAAGGCTAATGGCAAGCCATGATAAGTTTGAAGGTGAATAGGCTGAGTTGAGAACAAGGTTCCTACACAGGGGATACACTGACATCGAACTACAGGGCACTCTGGGAGAAGTAATGGACTGTAGGGGCACTGAGGGGAGGCCTTATTTCTCTGATAATGTACAGCTATCTCGAATAGTAGGTCGCCACAGGGGGTGTATGAGAATGTTGGTCACCTACTCTAGTAATACGAGAAGATTACAAGATATTTTTCGCAGGAACTGGAATATCTTACACAGTGATGATGCTGTAAAGGATTTAGTGGGTGAGACCCCGAGGTACACTTTCAGGAACAAGAAAAATTTTAAAAGAATTTTATGTGGACCCAGGTTACAACAGGGGATGTACAGGTTGGTGATATGGGTCAAGGTGCCACCCTAACCTGTAACGGCTGTATTTATTGCACTTATATAGATGATAGTGGGGAGTTCAAACACCCAGATACGGGAAGAGCTTTTAGGTTTAGACTTTCAGCCAACTGCAATAGCAGTAATATTGTACATTTGGCCCATTGTTTGATCTGTATGTCATTTTATGTTGGAATGACAACCAGAAGGCTGAGGGATCGGATGCGTGAACATCTGTATGATATAGGGAGGGAAGCGGAAACCAATGCTCTGGCGAGACATGTCAAAGCTCATGGAGATGCACATAAATCTGTCTTCATGGTGATTGACAGGGTGTTACGTGGTCTAAGAGGGGGAGACCTAAAATTAAAAGTGGAAACAAAAGAACTGGAATGGATTGTAAGACTCAAGGCCAGTATGGGGAAGGGACTTAATGACAAGATTAACATTAAGCCCATTTTATTAGGAAGGGATTTGCTTAAATGATTATATTTTAAATTTTTATTTTTATTTGTATAGGAACTCACTTTGGTTGGTGTAATAATATTTATTTGTTATATTTTTTACATATGATATTGTGTTTGTAACACGCTATTGCAAGTTTTATGGCTGTTTGCTCTGTTGCTTTTAATGTAGGTGGAGATTTTTGCACTTGCTTAATTGTCATGAACTGGTATAAAAGGAGTTTTTTAAGTTATGATCATTGTCTGATGAAGTGGCTTGGTGCACTAAAGCGTTCACTGTTTGTTTATTGTGGAAATAAATTTTTGTATTCTTTTATTTCGCAGCCTTGGTCTGTTGCTTCCAGTGGTTTTATGCTATTTGACTGGATTTTGGAAGCACAGTTTACCTTAACCACTTATTTTTGGTTTTGCACATTACAAATATAATTCTATTTTCACTGTGTGAGACATCTTATAAATGCAATTTCGCATGGCAGTTTTCAGTTGGTTTGACATAGCTTAAATACATTTTAAAAATCTGTTAGTCTGAATTGAAAAGGAGCCACGTACATGCATAAAAATAAATTAGTTTTCCATATGCTGGGATCACAGCCCCCACCCCCCCCCCCGCATTAAATCCTCAAACAAGTTTTCTGGAGGCATTTCTCAGGAAGAGGTGCTTTGGACAAGGGCTCATTTTTTTTGATACATTGTTCCAGTTCTTTCTGGGCAGAGGGTCTGAGTTAGAATGAGCAGTACCAATCCTATACTGGACTGTCATATGCAAGTTCAAGTTTATTATGGTGTTCATTTCCTGAGCACTTCAAATTAAACCATCACTCAAACAAATTTGCAACAAAGATAAATCCCAGTATAATAACGCTAAAATTGCAATCGTTTCCCATAAGTCTCACTAGGCAACCTTATCTTAAAGTCAGCATAACAAAACAAAAAATAATGCAACAAAGTGAATAAATTAAAAGCTGTAATTAATTTAAATACAGAATAATGCCCCGACATCTTCAGTCCCTGTAAATTCACATGGAAAAGTATCAACAGTCTTTCAAAAAAAGAAAGACAATTCTGTTTTGATCGGTGTCACATAACTGTGAATTGCAAAGTGTTTTAATTAAAATTATATAGCAACTAGCTGCCATATTACTCTCAAACCATACAATTTTAAAAATTACTAATAACAATGCAGTCAGTTGAAGCAGTTCAAACAAGTTGAAACACACTGTCATAGTCATATAGTGTCATAATTTAAAAAATGCAAAGATAAGATTAGTAACCTCAAGTTGCTCCCTAGTATTAATGTGAGTGATCATTTGTGTAGAAGGAAATAATCTTTTCTTAAAGCATACTGTGGCTAATTTTCACAATGGCTCTCCAGTCATAAACTCAGAATTAACCTATGAACTTATGAACCTGTTTCTAGTAACCATGCACACCACAATAAAACAAGCATTTCCAATATACCTCAACACAAAAGAATGCACACTTCTAATTCTATATGTAGCATACCTATGACTGATTTGAAGGCAGATCTTGTGATGAAAGTTAAACATAAAATATGCATTATCGGAGGTATACATAAGAGTTGCTTCTAGGGCCAATTTGATATTTAAAAAATTAGAGGATCTGCACTGATTAAACATTAATGGCATTTGATAAAAGACTGTTTGATGGATGTTTGGTCATTTGTAAAAGAACATCTTAATTTTGCTTTTCCAGAAATTCATAGAGTGCTGAAAATGAAAAGTAATGTGCTGATTCTATAACAAACTCTGGTACCATTCCTGACTCCATCAGTGACCACGCCCTTTGCTCTACCTCTTCCTCCCTACAACATCATCACTATATTCACACACGTATCCTTAGTAATTTCAACCCTAAGACATTCTCAAACTCCCTTAAACAAATGAACTGGAACATCCTAAAAATTCTTCCTCTTAATGAAGCTGTTGACTGCTTTAATTCCTCTTTTCTAAATACTCTAAATAATCTAGCATCAACAAGAACAAAAAGAATAAAACAAAAAATTCTGTCCCATGGCTAACCAAAGACACCAAAACAACTAATGCACTAAAGGGACAAATCCTGGAAACTATACCAAAGAAACAAACTATCCAAAACCCTACTTCAATACACACAGCTCTGTAACCTCACAGAAAAACTAATTCTTAAAGACAAAAAAATCCTACTACATCAAACTCCAGTCCAATCATGCTAAAAACCCTAAACAATTCTGGTACTCTATAAATGCACTTCTCAACCCAGGCACCAAAAACAAAACCTGCCTAGACCCCACCAAATCTGATCAAGAAATAGCCTCATTATTCAACTCTTTCTTTATTAACTCCATATCCGAACTAACAAAAAGCTTTCCCAACAACAGTCCCTTCTCTCCATGTACTTCCTTCACTACAACCCCTCCACCCACTGACTTCAATCCTCCCCCATTTTCAATCTTAAATCCATATCCACCAACTAAATAAAAATACTTCTCTCCAAATTAAAACCCTGATTTAATGTTCCTGACAGTATGCCTTCTATTTTAATGAAATCTGCTGCTGAAGGAATTGCATTCCCTATTCGCATATTAATCAACAGATGCATACAGGAATCCTACATCCCCAAACACTGGCATACAGCCTATACTCTGCCACTCCACAAAGGTGGCAAAAACATCAACATCTCAAACTTCAGTCCCATAGCTTTCCTCTCCCCAATCTCCAAAATCCTAGAAAAATGCATTCATCTCCAACTTATTCCATTCCTAACTCAAAACCATCTCTTCACCCCAACCCTACATGGTATCCGACTTGGGCACAGTACTACAACTCTCCTCTCATTCTTAGATACGTAAATCGCATCCAAGATTCCTGGGAAATAATATTCACAGTGCTTCTAGATCTCTGCAATGCATTGTTTCTGTTTCCCATATCCATCTTTTGAGCCATCTCTCAAACTTAAATCTCTCTCAAAATACCCTCTCCTTTTACTCAAGCTATCTGTCTGACAGATATCAGGCTGTAAAATGGAGAAAAAGTATCTCTCCTTTTCTCCATTCCCCCACTGGTGTACCTCAAGGATCCATTCTTGAACCAATGCTGTTCAATATCTTTATCAATACTTTTCACTCTGCTATTCCTAATGCCAAAGTAATCCAATATGCAGACGACTCAACTTTTGTCTACTCTGCCTCTAATTTCCCTGAACTTCTAACAAAGACCCAGACTGCCTTCTCAACCACTGAAGCCTGGATGCTCCAAAACCACCTTTCCCTAAATGTAAACAAATCCAAAATATTAATCTTCCTACCATCAAAATCCTTCCCTTTTGACAAACCTCTTTCCAAGTTCTAAGCTAAAATAACTCTACTATTGAAGTTGCCCCCAAATGCTAAATTACTATGTGTGAAAATAGATGAGCACCTAAAATTTGACAACCATATACTTAAAAACATAAAGAAAACCCACCAAAAACTGGGTATGCTATATAGGAACAATCACTTCCTCTCACCTCACACCAGAATTACTCTCACCTCCACTTACCTCCTTCCCTCCCTAATGTATGGCGCATTCCTTCTAACCAACCTGTCTACACCCATCTTCTCCAAATTAGAAAACTGTTATAATAAAAATCTCCAAATTCGCCACTACCTCCAAAACCTCCTCCCATCACTGCCTTGCCCTTCACTCTCTAAACAGGCTAGAACTTCCAGACTAGCTGGACTACCTCCAACTCATCACAGCTCATAAACTTCTCTTCAACCCCACCAAATGCCCCACCCTCAAAAACATCCTTCTCCCCTATGTTTCAAATAGAACTCTGCACATCAAAACGTAATCACTGTTCATAAACCTAACTGCCCGACAGGACAATTACTCCTCTCTTTTTCCTTAGCCAAAAAATGGAATTCTCTTCCTCCTACCCTAAGAATAATGGAAAATGTGGAATGCTTCAAAACACAGCTTCATTCCTACCTCTCCTCTATCCGGAAATGTACCTGCTTTCTTCAAACCTAGCTAATTTCCCTCCCTCTAATCCCTATAATGTCCATGCTTTATCCCATCTACTTATACTAACTTTCTTAAATATGTTAGAATAAATAACTCCCACCAACAATCTACCTATCTTCATTGCAACCTTTCAACCTCAAAAGCCTGCTTATTCTAATAAGTTACTACAAACATGGCTTCAAGCTCACTAATGTCAACAACTTGATAATTACAATTGCTTTTTATGTTAATATTGTAAATACTCTTTTCTGATTTGTATATTATCTTGTATTTGTACTGAGCATCTGTTGTGTACTTGTACTCTGTATAATTACTTGTATTCTGAATCTTTACTGTATTTTGCTTTGTTGGAGTTTTCTCCCCAGGCCTCCACTGAAAATGGGCTCACTGGGACCATTGGACTTTCCCAGTCAACAAACTGGAAATAAATAAATAAAATATTATAGCAGAAGTAAACAAGCATTTGTCAGTGCCAAATGTTGGTTTGCAGTGCAACGGAATTATTGCATTACATTGCATTGCAGTGACTGGGACTACACAAGTGGGAATAGGAGATTGTTTTAAGAAGCAATATACAGTAATGTGGACCTGACTGTTTGAAAAGTGCTACACATTGACATAGAGTGGGGATGGGGTGGGGCAGGAGAAGAGCATGCAGAAACTGTATTAATGGTACCATGTTAATGTAATACTAAAATACTAGTACTCTGTCTCCACCCATTACAATCCAGCAGGCTCTTAACATTCTTCCAAAATATTACATGTTGTAGTCAATGCTATGTTTGCCTTGCTTTTCTTACAAAATAATCAAAATACCATTTTAGTTTTACTAAATCTGTAGCTGTTCTTTCTCATTTTTTCTATAGTTTCTCTTAATACGCATACTACAGTAATACTGCCACATTTTCTTTGTGATTTGCATGTACTGTCATTGAATCTTTGTCCGGGAAATAGGTTAAAATGATTTTGTGAATCATACTTAGCTAGTTAACAAATTACTAACTAGTTAAATAAATAAATAAATGCATATCCATGTGCGCAGAATTAACAAAATATGTTCAACTCAAATATAAACAAAGTTACTCTTCAATATTATCCATTGGGTAGGAAATAATTTCATAGTAAGCAACAGAGCAAGACAGTATATCTTAATCGTTTTATCAAATATCTGCTTCAGAACTGGTATGTCTATTATTTACTGAATATTTGACTTGAAAAAAATCTGAGAATATGCAAATTTAGAAGGTGATTAATAAGAGTACAGAATTTCATTATCTTCATATTAGCAAATTCCGGAATGCTAGATGAGACACTCTGGAATGCTTGTAAAAACACAACACTATAATGTTGTGGTGTGATATGTGGCTAGCCTTTAGCTCAGCATTAAAAATATTATTAATAAGGATATAAATCCAATTGTCAAACTGTTCTAGAAAATCACACTGACAATAATAATAATAAAGCTTCACAAAGTCAAAGTTCGGAAAATGCCAGCTAACAAGATGGGCAGATGCAAAACATTCATTTGCAGTAATACCAAATCTTGATTTCTTTAAACATACCCTTTCACAACAAAGTATTATTACTCCATCTCCATTAATCCCTTTATAATCTCAAAGGAAAATATATTACACTGAAGACCCAACAATAAGCTTGTTTACCACACATATTGAGAACAAATATTTAAAGGATCATAAATTGTCACCATCAGCCACAGTCACTGCTGTGACCACTTTCTTACATAACTGGGAGGAAACTAAAAGCAAAATGGACCCATTTGAAATGATGAACTCAGACCAAAGTCATTTGACTCTTTTGAAACTTTTTATTTTCTCCTATAGCATTACTGCATACGTTTTCTTTCTACAGGTCCAAATCAAGGTTGGAAGAAGCAGCCCATTGTTGCTTAACTATCTTTGCTGTGTAAAAGGTACACCGACAAACAAACTGAGACTTTTTCTCATAGCACAATGAGTGTGTTTCACCAAGGTCAATGCAATATAGGAAACAGTGGAGCTATGATTTGAGCAGCATCTGCAGGGCAAAATTAATAATGACCTTCAAATGTGTCGCTATATGCAATGCACAGCAATGGTGAAGTACACTCCGCTATGCACTACTGCTGCATTGTTATATTAAGTACATATAAGTGGAGACATGGACAGAAAATGATTTTAGTTAGTGAACTCATGACATTTTGCTTTCCACTTTATGATAATAGCTAAAATGCCTTGAAATTTATGACAGTGGGGAAATGTGACAAAGCATTTCAAATAATTATGGAAAAGCAATATTTGTTACTGCAATGCTGAATATTAAAAAAGCTGGGAAAAATGTTAATGGAAGAAAAGAGGTGTGACTTTGGTTTCAGACTCGCTCTGGAAGATATGCTTCTTTATTAATATTAATAGATTTTTTTTTATTTTATTAGCTGGCACATCATCTTGCAGATGAATTAACCTGCATATTAGTTAACTCTGATGTCAGTCAGATGACAAAGACCCATACTCACACACACACACACACACACACACACACACACACACACACACACACACACACACACACACACACACACACATGCATACACACATAGACATAAAACTATGTGTACACACACACACTCATAAAACTCCAGTATGCATACCAATATTAGCTTCTACTTATTCATTTTTCTTAAGTGCACATTAATTGCTTTGTATTTCAGTTGAAAAATACTTGCTGGAAAAATAATTAGAAACAGTAATACATGGACAGACCTTTACTATTCAGGCTGCTTGGCAAAACTGTAGGGTCTATATCAGATGATCGAAAGCTTACAAGTCCGAAGCTCACAACTTTGAACTGCAAACCTTGAAAGCTGACAACATCGAATGTACAAAAAAAAATACTAACTGCCAAAAAAAAAAAAAAAAAAAAAAAAAACAGTCTATGCGGGAGGGCAAGCCCTCCCTGCACTACCCACACCCCTCACTACTTAAATATACCAACTCTGAGATCGCACTATAGTGCAGTAAAGGGAAATCTTCCCTTCCCACACTCTATGGCGATCTCTGTTCTGCAGTTCGATGTTGTCAGCTTTTGGGGTTTGAAGTTGTGAGCTTCGGACTTATCAGCCTTCGATGTTACAATATAAACCCAAACTATAGCACAGTATAGTGTCTATGGTAAAACATCTGCCTGTAAATTAGACCACTTGTGTGTTAAAATATTATTGATAAAAGTATTATTTAACACACTGGTTGGTAGCATTCTTGTGTTATATAATACATCTTCAGCAAGAAAGCTCTGCAGTAATTACCTATAATATTTTTAAAGATAAGATAATATAGCAATAACCCACGCCTGGGTGTGGGTAATGCTGGATTTACCCACGGTTGGTGTGGTTTGGTCATGAGGGCGAAGCCCGAGTGGCCAAACAAAGACAACCGTGGGTAAATCCAGCATTACCCACACCCAGAAGTGGATTATTGCTATTATACAATGACATTATTTAAGAATAAAAATAATTACTTTTCTTAAATAATGGCATTGTATAATGCCTCCTTGCTGCTCTTCCGCAGATTTCTGGTATTCTGCGGCAGTTCTGATGTACTGCACATGCGTATGCTTACACAGTACATCAGAGTTGTGGACAAAAGCAATGGAGAAAGCAAGATCTCCGTTGCTTTTTACAAACTGTCTCACTATGTTAAAGGAGTTTAACATAGCGAGACAGCTTTAAAAAAAGCAACGAAGAATCTCCTTTGCTTTTTTAAAGCTGTCTCACTATGTTAAACCCATTTAACATAGCGAGACAGTTTTGAAAAATGCAATGGAGAAAGCAAGATCTCCGTTGCTTTTTACAAACTGTCTCTCTATGTTAAAGGAGTTTAACATAGCAAGACAGCTTTAAAAAAAGTAACGGAGAATCTCCGTTGCTATTTTTAAAGCTGTCTCACTATGTTAAACCCATTTAACATAGCGAGACACCTTTTAAAAAAGCAACGGCGATAGGAAGATCGCTGTTACTTTTTTTAAAGCTGTCCTGCTATGTTAAACACATTTAACATAGCGAGACAGTGTGTAAAAAGCAACGGAGATCTTGCGTTCTCCGTTGCTGTAAAAAAAGAGTTATACTATTGGAAAAAGTCTGGGCGACCGGACCTCTTTCCATTACTATAACTCTGATTTACAACATGCATGCTGACCAATCAGTGTGCACGTTTTGGAATATTAATGGGGGGTCGTTGTATAATAGTGTGTACATACTCCTTTGTTTCCCTCTTGCCTCCTACTTTCTTGCTATTCATTTAAGTATCGTTTAACCCTTAAATTATAATTCACAGCTTCAGGATAATAAATATAATTAGCGCTGCTATTTTGATTTAAACTTCATTTTGTGAAGTATGACAATTTTTTTTTAACCTGGTGAAATGATGTATGTTGACAAATTAATGTTGACCCAGGTATCCAGCTAGAGTCATCAAATAAAGAAGTAAAGCATAAATCATTTTTTCCTGACCATGAGTGAGAAGGGAAAAAAAAATGTGTGTGTGTGTGTGTGTGTGTGTGTGTGTGTGTGTGCATGCACGCATCATAAACCTACAGAAAATGTAACCCTTTAACATAAGGGGTACCCTCATATTTTATAAATTAAATGCTAGCTTCAGTGTAAATTAAGTCAGAAACAACATTAATATTGATGTTTCTTCTGAAAATCCTTCTAAAATGTATGCAGAGAACTCACAGAAGGGATTTGTCTTTTCAGAACTTGCAATTGTACTGCTGTACACTATAATATGTTCTATATTAAGCAGGCAGACTGTTCAACTCCTTTGTTGTATGCTCTTTTGACTGCAGGCTAAAGGACATCTTCATTTTCTTCTGAGGTTATGAATCAATAAGCTGTTCTTTATTTGTTGTCCTGGCTATTAAACAGTGAAGATTAAACTGAAAGTCTTTGAAAGCAGACCAGTGGTCACTGACAATATGAACCTACCCAATGAATCACGTGGCAGGTTATGACATTTACATGACGTTCTTGTGTTATAAGTTGGAATGCTATAATTTACTAGAGACTTTGCCATGAGAAAAGAACTTTCTGCAGGATGATAGTCAAAACCAAGAAAGTCAAGTACAGTGGTGATACATAGTCATATACCTAGGAACACAGCACAGAAGATGGCTGGGAGAAATGTCGCTTTTGCAGGCCAGAGTACCATTACAGGCCATAATCATTTATGAATCAACTTTTCTCTATACATTTTGAATATTGCAGTAATTTTAAACCAAAGAAACCGCACAGAGCAGAAAATAATACTTACAAATGAATAAGCACAATCAACATCAAAGTATTTATTGTAATTCGGGTTTAAACATTAACTTGTATTTGTTTCATCTGTATTATTTAAAAGACAGCAGTGTGACCATTGCAGGATGCCTAACACACATACATAGATGTATATATGAAGCAAAAGCTGATTCTGCAAGTGAGTGGGTTTTGTACACTAGTATACATGTCCTGTGAATGCTCAGTGTTATTTACAGTAGTGAAAGTTCTTTCCTCCACTTTAATGCAACATCTGCATTACTAATGTACACCATGTGCTCTGTCACTGTGTTTTTTGTTTTCAGAATACTGATTATCAACCAATACACAAGCAGAAATGCAGACATGGCGGTGCCTGCTACATTAGTTACTATATGCCTCCAGCAGAAATGTAAAACAAACGCAAGAAGCTTAACAGCAATGAATCTACTGCACTGAACTGTAAGATTTACCTGCTACCTCAGGCTAAGCAGCCTTAATCAACACTGGTTATTATGAACAGCATCATGCTATTCTAGCTTTTGAAAATGCCAGAGACATATGCTACCATCTGCAGAACTGCTAAGCATTTAGCACCAGATGTTCATTTGAAGCACTGCTATACAATGGCTCTCTACAAGCTATGTAGCCTCTATGGGTTAAAAAGATGGCAATAAACAAAAGTGATATTCAAGGGTGAAGTTATACTAGTTCAATTTCATCATATTCTCACTTTAAATATAAGAATTGCGATGTAAAGTTTTGCAGAAGGTACATCATTACCTTCCTTATTAAACAATTTCTGATGGCAGTAGAATACATGTATGAATCAAGTAAATTAACAGTCAATGACAAAGAAATATAAACACTTGGTCATTTACACCGAATAAGAAACAACAGTTCATTTATTTTGCCCAGCCCCTTACTTGAGGTGAAGTGTTTCAACTTAATAAATATTCATTATATTCTTTATTTTATGTTCACCTGTACCCCTCAAACTAATCTTTCATTTCAACAAATTGTTTTTCTCATTGATTTTAATGAAGTGCATCATATAAACACCACTGTTTCTTGTGATATGCTTCCTTAAGTCCCGTAATGCTTGTGAAAGTTAATACTGCAAACATTCCTAATCTCTTGCATATTGGTTTCAGCTGCAAAACTTAATGGTTTAGTCAAATAAACCCTATTTCAGCTTCCCTTTGTGTCCTAATAATTGAGTCATTTTCACAGATTCTTATATCACTTTTGGTACAGTACTAACATTAACATCAGTTTTGTTTCCTTTCCTGAACTCCTTTTTTGGTTTTACTGAAGCACTTTCAAGGGCAATATTGTAAGCAAGGCAAGTGTAAAATGGGAAAAGGAGGTTGAGGAATGGATGGATGGATAAGAAGTGATATATATATATATATATATATATATATATATATATATATATATATATATATACATATATACAAGCAAGTGTGTGTGTGTGTGTGTGTGTGTGTAAAACAACCACAACTACAATTACAAATTAAAAAAAAAATGGGGGTGTTATAACAATTTAGTTTCCCATGAAGGACTTTTTTCTTACAGTGATTTTTAACATGTTTAACTGTAGTCACCAGGATACCACTCCAGATTTTTTAACTTGTTCAAAAAGGGTTTTAACTTTATACCTGCAACATGTTTTAATTCAGTGGATTATTTGACCGAATTAAAGACGTTTAAAAGGTATCTGAATTTAGCACTACAATTGAACCCCAATGATGCTAACGGGGTTCCCACTGGTAACTTTACTGCCCCTAACTTTAATAAGAAGAATATTTTTCAGCCCTATGTCCATATCATTGTACAGGTCTGTGAAAACTCTAGGGTGAAAAGGTAAATCAACATTTAAGCGAGGCTCAAGGATTACTATTGACTTCTTTACAAAATGGCAGGAGTGTATGCATTCTGAAAATGGATAAGGGGGACATATAGTGATTTGCAATACTGTACTACAGCTTGTTTATGATCAAACATCTAAAAAACAGATTAATATTGCTTATAGAAAGGTTGGGCTAGAGTTGCATGACTGGTGCACCCAGGGGACTGTTTCTTTAGAGATTTATAAATTTTTGACTAACAAGTCATCTTTAATATCTTCTATTTTTGGAATACCAAAGGTACACAAGGATATATCACCCCACACCCCTTGTAGGCCTACAGTTGCAGTCCACAATTTCAAAACGAATCCTTTTGCTGTCTTGATTGACAGGCTTTTAAAATGTTTTATGGACAACAAAACACACTTACTGAAGGACTCATGGGATTTTTTAGGAAGAATTACTGAAGATTATTACAAAGACAGTTTGTCACTTCTCACCATGGATGATCAGGATTTATTTTCCTGTATTCCACAAGATGTTGGTCTATATTTATTTCATGATGCCTTAATGTCTTTCCTGTGTCTTTCAAACTCCAACATTAACCTCATTGTTGCATGTATGACTACCATCTCAGGAAACAACCACATGCACATTGAGGGTGAATTTTTCAGACAAACCAAAGGAGTGGCAATGGGTGGAGCATGCACCCCGGACTTTGCCAATTTGGTTTTATTGACTTGGGAGAAACTGTATTTTTGCCTTCACATTTTTAAAACACTGCATGCTTAACTTAAGCTACCTAGATGATATATTTATTTTATGGAATGATACTCAAGATGAGGCTGAAGAATTTGTTCAGTCCATGGACAAAACAACTGAATTTTTGTTTTTTTATTTTCAAACGTAGTGTAAGGTTCATTTTTTGGACACTGCCATTACCACACATGGAGGTAGACTTGATTCAAACATCTATAGGAAACCTACCTTTAGTAATACTTACCTATATTTTAAATGCTCACATTTATGTTTCTTAAAAATAATGGCTCAGTTAAGGGTTAGTTTATACATCTTGCATGCATGACTTCCAGAAAAGATGATTTTACTGTAAAAGATAAAAACTTGTGAGTATATTGGTTTCTAAAGGTTATCTTGAAAAACAATGGTTTGAGATATTAGCAAATGTGTTCTTAGGTTGGGGGACCTTACATTAGCCAATCTAGGTAGGGGGGCTGTGCCCCCCACCCCCTAACTATATATACTAACTCCAGGATTGCACTACAGTGAGGAAAAGGGCATATACCTTTTATTTGCCTTAAAGTACTCTACCCAGTGCCAGTACTTCACTTCAATGAAATGAGATTTGGTGAAATGAGTTTTCAGTAATTTGAACTTTCAGAGATTTGGTAAGGGTGAACTGAAATTCAGCGAGTTTTCAATGAAACAAAGTAGACCTATATATATATATATATATATATATATATATATATATATATATATGTGTGTGTGTGTGTGTGTGTGTGTGTGTGTGTGTGTGTGTGTGTGTGTGTGTGTACATCTACAGAAAGATATGGATATATATCTATATACAGCTATGTATATGAATATCTACATCTAATATATATATATATATATATATATATATATATATGTATAGATGTATACATATATAAATATATATAAAAATATGCAAATAGAAATATATATATATATATATATATAGATATATATATATATATATATATATATATATATAGATATATATACATATACACACACACACACACACACACACACACACACACACACACACAGATATATACATATATTCACATATCACATCACCTCTTTATCTATCCAGGACTCCAATATAAATATATACAGTCTTGCACTTTGTTCTAAATCAGAAGAAACAAAGTGGAGGGAAGGGGGTCCAGTAGTTGGAAAGGGATAAAAAACAGTTCAATACTGAAGTGAGATAAAGTCCTCTGGAAACAGTGTCAGTGAATTATGACGAGTCTGTCAAACAGTCGATAAAATGTTCAGTTATTGTCTTCATCTAGTCAGGTAGCTGGACCTCCACTGGAATCACAGATGAGAAATGTTACTGTTCATCTGTCTACTTCAATAACTCCTTCTGGTCTGGGCTTCTTCAGAGGAGGTTGTTTAATCAAAACAGAGGGAGCTAAAAGGACACAGGCATCCTTCTGTACTGGATTCCCTCCCATCACTTCTGGATTTTGAGTAATACCCACATTTTGCTTATTTCCCCACACAGAATCTGGGTCTTGAGTACAACAATCTTTTAAAAAGGTCATCACTGGGTGAAGTTTCTTTCTCTTGTCAAGCACTGTTGCTGAATAATTGCAGCCACAATCAAGTATGGCTCCGTTTTCATACAACCCAGAATAAAATACTTTTTGACTGTGGAGGAGCCATATCAGACTCTGACAACAAAGTGGTACCAGTGCTCAGTGTGGTTCCTGTATCTCATAGCCAGAGCAAAAGGAGCTAGGAATTGGCAGTCACATCAGCTTACCTCCAGCAAGTTTAATGGACCACAAGATGGGGTTCCAGAGTCTGCTGGGAGGTTGTTGACAGTCCCAAAAATGGTCACAGCAGTCCTGAATCTTTGTTCAACTTTCACCATCGAGAGGTAGTTGGTTAAGGATTCTCCCCAGACAGGTTTGGAAAAGAATTCCCAAGGACATATCACTCAGGAGAAACTACAAGCAAAAGGTTACTGACTTCCCCTTCTTGCCCATATTCAGGTCCCATCCATACCACTTTCTGATGCCATATACTATCAGATATGCTTAGCAATAAAGAAGGTGGACAAACTCCTCAACAAAATAACCATTTAGGAAGTTCTTCAGGATCAGAGAGGGCTAAAATGTTACTTCAGGTTCTTACTTACCCCAGAAAAAGCTAAGTGTTAGCAAACCTATTCTTCATCTCGGTGGTCTATATGAATTTATCCAAAACAAACAGCCGGCATTTAATATCAGCATAAACTCTTTTATTATGAAAATAATTTTCATAATAAAAGAAAGAGTTTATGCTGACATAAGGGTTCGCTGTTTTGCTTTGGATATTTGCTGCTCTGGCCTTACACTTTGCCATACATTTGTGGTACTTGTTTATTTGTTTTTTGCATGAATTTATCTCCAATGCATACATTTTGGATGCTCATGGTGCAAAAACTCCTCCCATGTCTAAAAATAAAACAGTGGATGCACCTTTAATAAAATTAGCTCCACATCAAACCTGCCAAGGAGCCCAGGAGATTTATCCGTTTCCATATTGGAGATTGTCACTATCAGTTCTACACAATTTAATTTAGGCTCACCTCTCCTACTGCATGCTCACCATACCTCTCAAAATCTTAGCACAAGAAATCTGCCCAAAACCTGTAAGGATGGGGGGTGGGGGGGGGGGGCAGAGGCCCAAAAAGAGGGCATATTTTAAATATTGCTCTTTAGACTCAGAAAGTTTCTAGAATAACAGATTTTGTGTTAGCATGTATTTTTTAAAACATATAAAGTCTAAAACTCAAATGTGTGTCATTATTTAGTGACTTCAGTCTTCAGTGGTTTGCTAGAAAATCTCAAATTTTATGAGGAATGGACAAAAAAAAAATGTATGTACTTACCATAACATAAATCTGTGCTATCCATTGTCATTATTCATCATGGATGGGTGTAGGATCTGACATTGGATCCGAGTCGGCAGCTAGGAAGACAACTCCTGAGCTCAAGCTCCTCCCCTTCCCAAGATCCCATGCTACCCACAAACCTCAGACTGAGTTTGCTGGATAGTAAAAGGAGGCAGTGAATACTGCCTAAAAAGATAAAAGGATACTAAGGAATACATCCCTTGCTAACTCCCCCAGTCACCAGAAGGAGGAGGAAGGAGGGTGGGAACATGATGAATAATGACACTGGATAGCAAATATTCCAAATTATGGTAAGTACATAACTCTTTATCTGGTGCTATCCATGTTATTATTGATCACGGATCGATCAGAGGCCCCAGCTACTAATAATCCTGGGAGACTGCATGGAAGGATAGGCCAGAGCACAGAAGAACCAAAGGAAGCCCTGCTCCTGGACACCAAGATTGTAATGAGCAAAAAAATTATGGGGATTAGACCAAGTAGTAGGAGTGCACATCACATCTAAAGAAAGTTTAGCCAAGAATGCAGAAGATGTGGCTTCTGACCTAGTAGAGTGAGCTTTTACAGGTCCAGTGAGCTCCAGGTGTCTGCTTTCATAAATATAAGAAATACAGCTGGCGATCCATTGAGAAATAGACACTTTGGAAACCGCTTGACATCTCCTGTCCTGAGAAAAGGCAACAAAAAGCTGATCAGACTTCCGAAAATTTTCAGTCCTTTTGAGGTACAAACATAATTGCCTATGAGCATCCAAACTATGCAACTGATATTTTCTTTTATTGGAAAAATTAGGAAAGAGCACAGGAAAATGAATTGACTTATTAAGCTTTGGTGCTGAATCTACCTTAGGGATAAAGGAAGGATTGGTCCTGAGAGACAATCTATCCTTATGGAATACCATGAAGGGAGGCTTTATGCATACACCCTGCAATACAGGGACCATCCTGGCTGAAGTAACTGCCACTAAAAAGACTGCCTTCCAGGACTGGAATTTAAGGTCACAGGTCATCGCAGGCTCAAAAGGTTTCTGCATCAAAGACTGCAGCACTAGGGTGAGATCCCAAGGAGGGGAGGATTCCTTAACAGGAGGTCAGAGTAGAAAGATCCGTTTAAGGAAGGCCATGCACAACCTACAAGAAAATGTGGGACTTTCGCTCAAATGGAAGTTGGAGAAAGCAGCCAGTTGAAGTTTAATCATAGAGAAACTAGCCCCCTGATGAAAAACAGAGGCCAGGAGCAACACGATGTCAGGGACAGAAGCTGAAAAGGGATCCAGATTGCATTGTTTTGCCCAGACAGAAAATCTCATCCATTTGCTGGAATACACCTTTTTGGTAGATGGCTTTTGAGAAGCCAAAATAATTGTCTTAATCAGGGAAGGGAGCCTGGACTGTGAAAGAATCATTGGAATTGGAGATACCAAGCATTAAGATGAAGGGACTGAAGGTTGGGTAGAGGAAGCCCCCAAGGATGGGAAATGAGATCTGGAATGGGATCTAATATCCAACGCAGATATTTCAGATGAAACCAAAGGAGGGAAAACCAATTCTGATGAGGCCAGAAGGGGTCAATGAGGATGAAAGGAGACTTCAAGTGACAAACTTTCTATAAGACTTTGGGAATGATGGGAGTTGGGGATAGGCATACAGAATTACTGACGGCCAATCATGAACCAGAGCATCCCTTGGTGACTCCTACATGGAGAGATCAGGGCAAAGTATTTCCTGCATTTGTGATTGACCAGAGAGGCAAAAAGATTGCAGCAAGACAGACCCCAGTGGTCAAATATCCAATGTGCCACAGATGGATTCAGGGACCACTCGTGAGGACTGAGGATAGATCTGCTGAGTTTGATGGCTAATATGTTGGAACTGCCAGAAATATGCATTGCATTAAGAAAGCACCTGGATGACCTCTCCCATTCCCAGACTCTCATGGCCTCTCTGCACAGGGGATAAGATCAAGTACCCCCCCCCCCCCATTGATGTACCAGACCATTGCCATATTGTCTGACTGAATTGCAATGGTCCCAAAAGGGAGACAGTCTTGGAAGGCTTGCAACATTAGAAGGAATGCTCTCATCTCCATGACATTAATGTGCAATTTGATCTCTAAAGGGGACCACATGCCTTGGACAGTCCTTCCTTGATAATGCCCCCCCCACCTCAACAGGGAGGTATCTGTGGTCACAGCGGCTTGGGGTTGGGGAAGACAGAAGGGTCTGCCTAGAAGAAGATCCTGAGTTTGGAGCCACCAAGCAAGGTGACATCTGCAGACTTGAGAAATCCTGACTGTCATGGACATGGGATGAAGGTGAGGCTGACCATTGCACCTCAAGGGTCCATTTAGAACTCGCATGTGATATCTGGCAAGAGGAACTAACTGAATTACCGCTACCATTGAACCAAGTGCCTGCAAGATTAAATGGACTGAGGGACATTCCAGACCCAGAAGAAGATGGACCTGTTCCCGAATCATCTTAACTCTGTGTGGGGGAACTGCTGCAGTCTCTGACACTGTGTCCAGAAGGACCCCGATAAATTCCAGGCTCTGACATGGGGCAAGATGAGATTTGGGCAGGGTGACTGTGATGCCTAAGTCCTGAAAGAGACTGAGTGTATAATCCTTGGCCAGTGCGAGTTGATGCCTCTTGGGTGCCATGAGGGCCAATCATCCAGGTACAGGAAGACTTGGAAACCTTACAGTCAGAGATGGGCTACCACTGCCATACATTTAGTAAACACCTGGGGAGGGCTGAGGTGAGTCCAAAGGGCAGGGCTGAACTGATAGTGACTGTCCCCCAGCTGGAAAAGCAGGTATCTCCTGGAGTGTCTGTCTATTCTGATGTAAAAGTATGCATCCTTGAGATCCAGTGAGCACATCCAATCATCCTTGTGCAGAAGAGGCTGAATGGACTGAACAGTGAACATCCGGAACTTCAACTTCTTGAC
Organism: Protopterus annectens; assembly: GCF_019279795.1. Taxonomy (NCBI): domain Eukaryota; kingdom Metazoa; phylum Chordata; order Ceratodontiformes; family Protopteridae; genus Protopterus; species Protopterus annectens. Next base: position 1,020,176,267 of record NC_056727.1, read on the forward strand.
TGACAAATTTAAAACACTGAGGCCCAGAATGGGATGCAGGTCCCCAGTATTTTTGCGCACCAAAAAAAAAGTGAGAGTAAGTTCCAGACCCTCGTTGCCCTGTTGGGACCTCCTGAATGGCTCTTTTTTGAAGGAGGTCTCAAACCTCTAGAAGGGCCAACTCCCTTTGGCAGGTTGGAACATCCAGGAGAGATTGTAGATCTGGAGTGGACTGGAAAAAAGGCTATGAAGTAACCCCTGGACATGATGTTTAACACCCACTGATCTGAGGTAATACTTCTCCAGGCTAGTGAGTGGAGGGAGAGATAACCCCCATTTGCCTCCAGGGCAGGACAGCTGGGCAGTGCTTCAAGCAGTGCTGAGGGGGCTTCTGCGAGAAGGGTTACTGGGACCCCTAGTTCTGTGGACACCCTCTGCTTCTAGGGCAGCATCTGCTGTCAAAACCCTTTCCCTGGCTGGAGGAAGAGGATTCCCGAGGAGCATCCTGGAAGGATGGATGAGACCTGTAAAACCACAGTTTGTTATTACCCCTCTGATTTTTGGAAAAGGATCACTGGGGAGTAGAGAACATGATCCCGACCGTAGACAGAGTCTTTCTTTCCTGCTCAGTACTGCTCGCTATGGGTGAAAGTTTCTTTAACCAAAGGGCCAAACAGAGCTGGCCTGTCAAAAGGAGTGTTAGTGATGGTGAAGCCAGGGGTGACACCTAATGGTAATGCCAGTGTCCACCACTTGAGTAGTGGCCTCCATCACATTGGAGATCAATCTCATGGAGGCATTAGTTAGGGAAGTCAGAGTAGACAGCTTCAGAGAGACCAAGTTAACACTCTCCGGAAGCAGCAACTCAGAAAGGGAAGTGGAGAGTTCCGACACCAAGTCTCTTTCGAGACAGGTAAAATGTGCCATTTAGTTGGTAGCTCTTAGTCCAAACGTAGCTGAGGCAAACACACGTTTCCCAAAATGGTCAATCACTCGAGACTCCCTGTTCAGGGGATGGACTGTGGAGCTCTGTTTGGCAAGCTCCTTTTTCTTAGCTGCAGCCACCACAACAGCATCAAAGGGGATCCCTTTGCTCCAAAAGGCCTTGTCTTTTGGGGCCTTAGGAAGTTATCAGCTTTCTTACGAACTGGTTCTATTTTGGCTGGCTCCTTCCATGACCTGCTAGGTATCAGCTGGATTAGATTAGCAAGGGGAGACACCCAGGTAGAAGATGGGCCCATCCCGAAGTCCTTCAGGAACATGGATCCCTCTGAAGATGAGGTGGGGGAAGACCAACCACCTCAATGCTTAAGGATCTCAAGGATGTCCCCAAAGGGCACTTCCTCGGATGGAAGTCTGAGGGACCCTTCTCCATCCTCGAAATCCATGTCTTTAATGAAGGACTCTTGAGGGGACCCAAGTGCATCCTCTTGTATGTCCTCTTTCAAGGAGGCTCCTTCATGGCAGGCTCTAGAGAGGATTTGAAAGAGGAAGGGACCCCAACAGGGGCAAGGCTCGTCTGAAGACACTCTCGAAAGGGCTGTCTCTGGTAGGATGATGAGGTCTCGCTGCCCAATGTCGAGCAAGGCTGGGGAGGATCCAGAGCTGAGGTAGAGGCAGCTGCCCATCCAGAGATGGTCCTCTATATCACCTGGAAAGCCAATGGGCTGTACAAAGCCCCCCCCTCCCCACCAGCCGCAACTGACCAGGAAGAAAGGGGTGACCCTGAAGTAGCACTGATGTCCCTTGATAATATTGGCCCCAAGCTGTCCAAAGCGGATGCCCTCAAAGGGGGGGGGGGACCCACTCCCGATGACCTTCACTGACCTCACAGAGCCGAGGCCCAGCTGGCTCTGAGGACAATGGAGCTGAACCCGCCAGGGACCCAGACAGTGTGGGAAGGGAAGCAATGCCCAACACCACTGGCCTCTCCCTAGGGATGCCCTGATTCTGGGGGACCGAACCCAGATGGGTCAGTTGAGGACAGAGGAGTTCTGTGGATGGCAAAGATCCCCTGGGCAAGTGGGCAGGGGATGGTAACAAGCCCAGCTCGATTTGGGCCTTGAGAAAGCTATTCATCATCCTATCAATATCTGAGGCGAGCACACTCCTAGTGGAATGGGAAGATAGTGAGGAATGGCCTGACCTACCTGAGGGCCTGCAGTCCCGAGAAGGAAACCTGCTGGAAAGCCCCAGATCCATTCTCCTAGGTCTGGAGAGGGAGCCTCCAATAATAATTGGATCCAACAAAACTGATCTGAGGGTCTACTTGTATCTGAGGACATAGATGGTATTGCAATCGGATCTGACGGGTAGGTCGGATTCGAGGGTGGTCTTGGTTGGCTTGGATTTGAGGACGTCTGAGATCTCAGATTCGGCAGAGAAAGCTGGGGATCTCAGAACAGAAGAACCCAGATCCAAAGCTAAAGAGGGTGGTCTTGGATCCACAGAGATGTGATCCAAGAGCCTCAGCCTTTTGGTGGGAGAATCCCTCGAGGAGGAAGACTTCCTCTAGGGAACCGAGGGAGGTTTTAAAGAGGAAACCAAAACCAAGGGACCCCCATTGGCCAACCCTTTCAGCAGGAGCTTATTCCTGTGGTCTAGGAGAGCCCTGGGGTTGAATCCATCACAAATGTCACATTCAACCTCCAGATATGGCTCTCGCAGACAGTACACACACACTCCTCGTGTGAGCTGGAATGCAGCATTTTCCGACTGCACGAGGTGCGCCTTTTAAAACCTGCGGGCTTTTCTGACATCCCACACAAACTCACACAGAACCACACACACACACACACACACACACACACACACACACACACACACACACACACACACACACACACACACACACACACCACCCGCACACTGCACAACACCAAAAAGGGTCAGGGGTAAGAGAAGAAGGGGGAAAGGAAGAGAAAACATGGCTACCAAAGACCTGGGAAGGGGGAGGTTTAAAATACTCTAAAGATTACTGGGAGGGGAGGAAACTACCCAAATGAGATAGAAAGAAGGTTGGAGACAAGAGAAGGCAAAAAGACCCCAAAAGAAAGGAAAAAAGTCTATTTATCTAAATCTAGTCACTTGAGCTGCAGGAAACACGTTTTGAAGGAAATCACAGCAAACGAGAACTGAGTGTTGTGGGTAGCAAGGGATCTTGAGAAGGGGAGGAGTTTGAGCTCAGGAGCTGTCTTCCTAGTTACCGGCTCAGATCCGATGTCGGATCCTACACCCATCTGTGATTAGTAATGACACAAATAGCACCACATGTATGAGACAAAAAAATGGACATTCTGTGCTAATCTGAACAGTTTAAAGGTGTGGTGCCCACTGCTGCAACTCATCTCAGACTGTAGGGATGCAATGTTTTTTCCTAAATGGATAATGGTCTGCTTATCACTAGCACAAGAGTGTCTCATCCAGCAGATGGAGTCCCTTTTCACTGTTGCAGTCTAGCTTGCCCTCCCTAATTATAATCTTTTGGCCTTATTTCTATGGGTAATGTTGGATTTATAATGGGCACGCTAATTCCTCTGTCCAGTCAGCATGCTCATTCTTGAATATTAAGTTACTATTATTTTATAATTCCTCTTCTTTTCTACAGTGATAGGATTTATTCACAACTGCTGTGACTTGGTTTACATCAGTTCCCAACTCATCAGTGTAAAGTCTCTGACACTGGACTCATTGAATGCATTAGTAATGTTAGCTGCAAGACTGATGATGTTTCAGGGGAATTTTTCACTTACTACAAATAGGTTCATTGGTGTTTTCTAGGCAGCTTGCCCTTCCTAATTACTGGGGGCATTTTTTTACACCTCTGGAGCATTTTTAAACCTATCCTTTCTTCCCAAATGTATCTGGCAGGTTGATACTCGAGGGATTTTTACGGGTTATAAATAGATTTGAGCATGTGTGCTCATGTGTTTACAGGCCGCATCTATCTATTAGAGTCATAGGTGCCAGACCAGGGGTAAATATCCAATTCCCCATCCAGTTGTCCAAGTTGCACTCAAACTGGGTTGGGTAAGAGCTCTCTTGACATGGATGGGAAGCCTGTTCCAGAAAAGGAGTAGTCTGAGATGCACATATCTGTCCCTCCATCATGTCCTATTTATGTTGCAGGCAAAGATTAGTGCCCTAGATCAGATCATTCTGATGCCATTTGTTTTGTTGACATGCAACAGGCCCTTCAGAGAATGATCAGCAGATAATTTGTAGGCCAGGCCTAGATCATCTTTCAGTAGGTCTGTAGGGTGCAGAGTACAGGGAGAGGACTTTGAGGCAGTGTTCCTTAGTGACAGTTGGGGAGTTATGGTTGAGAGGTATTTCCAGAGAGGTGCCGGGGGGATGGGGGGGATTGGACCTAATTTTGTTGACCTGTGGATTTGCTATCTCTTCTGGTTTAGTATATGTGGCTCCATTTACAATTGGTTTGACACATTTCTGTGTACTTACTTTTAGGTTATAGACCAGCTGAAGAAAGCCTTGTGAATATCCTTGGTCTGGCAGGCTATTTTACCTCAAACTTAGCTTTACTAGATTACATTATCACCCTAAGCTGCTTGCTTAGGTTAATGAGGAGGATTTTTTTTCCTTGCTGGGAATTGCACTTCCTAATTTTAGCCACCATTTTCTTTCTTTTGTTATTCAGCCTATTGATGCTGGGATTCCACCAGGATAGCTTGTTGACTGGGTTTGTCATTTGTTTTTCCCAGGTAGCACAGCTGCCTCAATACAGCTATTAAGATGATTGTATAGGGTTTCCGTGAACAATACTCCATACACTGTGGTGTTCTCAGAGTTTGGTGGGGCCTGGAATTTTGCCAGAGTGTTACTTAATAAATAGAGGTTTGCTACAATAATTTGAACATGAAGGAGCTCATGTGATCATACTGTTTGACAAATCTTGAGGGGTGTTTGTTTTTGATGAAAATCGAGACACCTCCACTTTTTTTTTTCCTTCCTGAGATGTAACTAGTCTGAATGTGTGGAAGGCATTATGTCCCTGAACTACTGGGGTACTCTCTACAGCTCTAAACCATTTCAAAGTAACTACACCAATGTCTACATTATCCAGGGTGAGGTGAGAGGGCAGGGGGTGGAGTTTACATTCAGGATGTCACAAGATTTCAATTAGTATATGGAGGGAGATGCAGGGGTGTGAGTCTGAAATAAGCTTATTTTCCTGCAGAAACTCCCTTAAAATGTTTTCCTTTTTTTATTAGCATGCCACTCAGTGTGTTTTTTTTTTACCAGTTATAAATTAATATGCTGTGCATCAGGTCAGGCAAGGACCACCTTAAGACACTATACAGAAAATATTTTACTCCAGCCAAACTGTGCTGTAGGATTCTACATCAAAATACAAAATATAAAATCAGCACATAGCAATAAAACATAATAGTCTTATGTATTTACAGAACAGCAAATTCTCATGTATCCTGTGCAGTAGGAGACTTTGCCTCCCTCATTCTCAGATTGTTTGAGTTTTTACTCAGAGCTCATAGCACATCAAGAAAAGACTGATAGAAGATTTTACTCACAACAGCGCTTTCTCTTGTCTCAGAGAGGATAAGTAAGTAGTGGGTCTGAATGTGCACCCTGCCATATTGGGTGGTATAAGGAGTTTTCCTCACATGCATAGACATTTATTAGTTCTGTAAAGGTTAAATGCTTAAAAGTTCACCTTGCAGGTTATGATGCTGTGAGGTGTGTTCTACTGATTCTCAGTTACTTCAATACAGTTTTGGAAAATTCTTTTTGTGTCAGTATGTGTTAATCAAGCTACTTGTTAATTACTGTAGGATCATTAGTATGTTTTGGCTAGAATATATCTGACAACATGTAGTAGAATCTTTGAACATTCTTATTAAAATGGTGATGATTATAGGGGGCAGTATAACCAGATGGACAGAGGAAGGATGGCTTCTGTTTCATACTGCTTTTCAAAAAGATGATCCTTATATTGGCTTCCTAAATTTAGATCGAAGCAGGTTACTTCTATCTAAAGTTGATAGCAAAAAGATTGTCAAATATCCATATAATTGGCTCTCTGAAATACTGAAAAGTTTAAAATCAAAATTGAAGGTTAAGCATATTAGGCAGATGCAGATCCTGTGATCAACCAAGTGCAGATCCTTATGTACTTAACCTTCACTTTTGATGTTTCCCTTGAACCTTACAAAAAGATAATCCCTGTCTTGGTTTCCTAACCTTAGATCAAAGCATGTTACTTTGATCTAAAGTTTATAGTTCAGAGAAAGCCACACATCCACATCCGTGACTCTATGAAACATCAAAAACCATAACATCAAAGTTGAAGGCTAAGCATATTAGGGAGCTACATACCGAGAAAGAAGCATTAAGTTAAAGAACATAATTGGATCAGTACTTTAACATCTGCTTACTAGCAGAATGATATACTACACTAATTCTTAAAGGCAGCATCAGTGGTTTGAGACTGGCTACAGGACATTTCTTTTTAGTAAGCATTTAAGTGCAGTCCTAATTTGACATAACGATAACACATTATTTATTTATTGATGTAGTGTTCATTTGCATCTACATGTTAGACAATACACACATTATTTTTATGTTGGGTGTTTATTTATTATGTTGTGTATTTCTGTAGCATAACTTTATGCTCTAGCATTGAGTGCACTGCATGAAATTCTTCACAGTGCTGTTGGTGCAGTCTTACCTTTCGATGTCAAGCTTTTATTTAATTCAGAGAGTTACCAAAATGGATATTTGGTACTATCTGTATGATCACATTTTGAGTAACGCAATGTGTTTTGATCTAAATTCAGGTAACTGCCTGTCTAGATCATACCTTTGTTGTATCTTCTGACATCATTTCCTTTAAGTATTTTAGCAATATGCTTTATTATACGCCAACTTCCTTTTACTGCCCTTATCTGTCTTACATCAAAATTTAAAGACTTGATTGCTACGGTGTCCAGTTGTGAAAATGAAATGCAATAATGTAATAGACTCAAGAATGGTAATCAAATATAAGTGAGATTCCACGTGAAACTTAGATCTTGTTTATATACGTGTATAATAAATGATGCCACACAGAAATATTTTCATTGGTGCTAGTTTTTTAAAATGTAACTGCTCACTCTCATTGATTAAAATATTTTATTTGTATAAGGAAATTGCAGAATGCAGTACTGTTTTATTACACCGCATACTAGACTATAAAACATATAATATACGCATTATCATATCTGAGTGGTATACAGTAGTTGCTTTACATCTGCCGCTTACATTTAGAGCAACGTAGCTTCCTTGCAGATTCACATTCATCAGTCACAGGCTTGTGTTCAACCTTTCACTCAGTAATCCTCCATACAACCGAACATAGATTGATGGCATGGCTGCTCTAATTATTTCCAAGCCTGAAAGAAGCAGGTTAGGGTTGCATTTTAACTACAGCTCTGCAGCATGGGAGTGCTTTGCAGTAATAGCACAAATGATACTTTGTATGTCTTTGACTTAAGGACATACATTTTACAGTCTTTTTTTTCAGATCTTTCTGATTAGTCAGCAAGCATAAAGCATTTGTTCTTGAGGCACAGTTATTCCCATCACATTCACAGTATTAAGGTGACACATAAAACTGATGCAGAATGATTAACTGGAAAGCAACGTGATTTGCATTCAATTGATTATTCTTACCAGATAGTGATGATGTCATTGTTCAACTCAGTTTGTAGCAAAGTGAAGTTGACATGAACTCCATATCCGGCAGGCACTGTGATCAACCAAGAGCAGTCAACTGAATTAGGGTATTGATTTGGAAAAGCAGGTGAGTAAATTGTCCCATTAAACATGGTAATATTCCCTCCGCATGGTGCTAAATAAAAGAGGATAAAAACATATTAGAATTAAGCAAAAGACTTCTGTAGATGAGTAATAATGGTTACCATTCAGTTATATAATGTAATGACATAGAATGTTTTAAAAAACAGCCTTTTTGCCACAATAAAATTGTGCTTTGAATGCTGAAGAAATGTTGCCTCAGTTCTAAAGTTATGTCCACAACTTCATGTATTTACTGTGTAATTACTGTAGAAGGAACAGACAATTCCTGCAAAACAGTACTGATATGAAAATGCATGTTTTGTGTGTGAGTGTGTGTGTGTGTGTGTGTGTGTGTGTGTGTGTGTGTGTGTGTGTCTCTGTGTGTGTGTGTGTGTGTGTGTGTGTGTGTGTGCCTGCATGCAGTTGGGGGTGGCTGACAAGGCTTGCATGCATGGTTAGCTTTATGTTCTGCTGATTCTCTCCAACTC
>NC_056727.1:1020189548-1020389548 GCF_019279795.1 Protopterus annectens
GATGGCCTACAGTGGGGAGTGTCAGGATGTTGTGATGTCATTGCATATGCATCTCCCCAAGACAGATATTCCGATTGGCTCTGCATATATGATGACTTTTGTTACCATGACACAAAGTGCTAGCTCCCCAGGCATTACAAACCTATTAAGTGGTAAAAAGGGGTTACCGTGTATTTGGAGGGCATGGTTAGTGAGGGAACAACCAGAAGACAAAGCAGGTTGAGTAGGAATAAGAATAAAATATAATCTGCATTAACAAACTCATCACACAATGTCCATTTTACTTTTTGAACTTATTCTTTCCCTATTAAGTGTCAGTCCTATTACATGGGCTGTATAATTTCCAACCTGAGACACCTATGTTGAAACTTTTAGAAGGCCTCTAGTCCATACAGTGTATAATAACCTATGAACCAATGAAATGGGACTGCTACGGGTAAGGAGAGGTAGGATGACAGTGTTCCCTGGTCATGCATATTGTGTTAAAATTAGCAATGCAGGCAGAAGGTAGAAGTGAGGACTTCCTTATGACACAAGCACCTTCTTAGTACTGCATTTGTTGGCAGGAGGAGGCCTAACCTCGTCAAGAAAACTCTCAACATTACTGCAGGAAAGCAGATAGGCAAGAGGTAAAGTCCAGTCATGTTTACTATGACTATTATTAATATAAGGAGGGATCAGTACTGTACTATTCTAACAACATTCCTTTTACTGGTGATGTGACACTAGTTGCGAGTGATATTAGTTAATTTACATACTACCACTGGGGACATGACACCAAAGGGAAAGTAGGGGCTACCTTATAAGTAAGCATGATGTTGTAAGTGCAGTAGATTTGAAAGCATGCTAAGGAATTTCACCTACTGTGGAATAAATGTGGCAAGGGGTTTCATGTACTGCACGTGAAACACTACTTTGATACCGGAGTCTTAGCATGAAACTGCATTCACTACAAACATTCCTTGCCCAGGAGGATGCTGACATTTGTGCAGTCACTGAAACCTGGTTTAAAGCTGTGAAGAGCACCACAGCCTTACCAGTTTACTCATCCTATCAGACTTTCAGACCCCAAACGGAGGGCTACAAAGCCAAAGGAGGTAGAGTTTCAATATTTATCAAAGACATACACACCTCCAGGCTGGTCAAATGTTGTGACATACCGGAGACACTGCAAGTGCAGTTAACTGTTGACAAAACACCTCTTTAAATCATAGCTAGCTAAAGACCTCCAACCATGACTCAGGACACACATTCCACCTATCTAGACTTACTTGAATCCATCATGATTCAACCCTCTACCCTGATCCTGGGTGACTTTAACTACCCAACTATAGAGTGGAAGACCTATTCTAGTCCAAACACAAATGCCCAGAGATTCCTCAACGTCGTCAATGCCTATGCATTGGCATCAGCTGGTCAACACCCCTACGAGAGGTGAAAATATCCTGGATATGGTCCTAACCAGCATGAGTAGCCACTGTAGCACCCCTACAGTGTCATCCTCCTTAGTAAGATCCAACCATAAAGAAATCACTTTTGAAGTCACCATCTCCACAGCCCCAATCAGGGTCAAACAAAAAAACTTTTCCAAAGCTGACTACAATCTCCTCAGAGCAGGTATAAGCAGTTTCACAGCCACCGTCCCTTCAGTTGGAATTGCACTAATGTCCAAGCCTACAGCAAAAAACTATATGAGAACTTACATAGTTGTACGAACTCAGCAATATCTGACAGGACCAAATAATCTTCCTCAAAGAAAAGTAAACCTGTCTGGTGGACAGCAACAATAAACAATAAAAGGAAAAAATTGCTGTCCAGGACCAAGAAGGAGCAGGTACCAAGTTTGAAGCAATCTTTCCTTTGTCTGTAAAGCAAATAAGATCACTGATGAAATCCTCTAAAGCTAACTTCGAGTCCAAATTGGTCACATCCACTAAGGACAATCACAAGGCCTTCTTCACATATGTCTGCAATCTCAAAGGTGACACCCAAATCTTGTCTGAAATGGTGGTCAATAACACCCCATACACAAACACCATACATATAGCCAACCTGCTAGCAGATAAGTTCAGTGAAAACTTCACCCCTGCCCCCCCATCAGTAAACCAGGACAACCCAACCACCTACCCCCCTCCCCTCATCACCAGGGAGTAGGTCCTTAATGCCCTCTCAAAGGCAGAAAATACAGTCTCCATGGGACTCAATAACATCCCTGGATGTATCCTACATGAACTCAGGCATGAGCTCTCAGCTCCATTAGGCACCTTATTCAACCAAAGCCTGAGTACTGGCTTCATCCCAGCTGGATGGAGGACAGCTACTGTCATCCCTCTACACAAAGGTGGAGGGTCCACTGACCCAGGCAGTTATAGGCCAACCAACCTAACTAGCCTGATCTGCAAGGCCATGGAATGCATTACACTGGACCTTATAAACAAGGACATTGGGAACCTCCAAAAGCTTGACCACAAAGTTTGGTTTTGTCAAAGGAAGACCATGCCTGTTAAACTTGGTGGACTTCTTCAAAACAGTCACCAAAGCCATGAACGAAAGGAAGACAGTGCAGACCGATTACCTTGACCTAGCTAAAAAAACCTTTGACACTTTTCCCCACTCTGGCATAATAGGTAACCTCTCTCAGCTAGGCATCAAACCGTATGTTACCAGATGGGTAGCTAGCTGGCTCACTGATAGAACCCCACTCAGTCAAAGTACGGGAAGCCACCTCTAATAGTAGACCCATAACGAGCAGAGTACCCCAAAGATCGGTCTTGGAGCCTCTACTCTTTGGGATATACTTTTCTGAGGTGCAAGCCAAAATCAGTGGTCTGTGGCTGGCCACATTTGCAGATGACTTCAAGCTGGGTGCTGTCTTAAATTCCCCTAGTGATGTGAAATCCTTCAAGAGGACCTTACCAAACAAATGACTGGTGCCAGAAGAATGGCCTCAAACTGAATGCCAAGAAATGCATCATTATTCCCTTTGGGGGAAATGGCATCCCCACTAATTATCACATTAATAACAATGTACTAAGCATGCAATCAGTTAAGAAGGACTTGGGCACCCAGGTTGATAGCAACGTGACTTGACCACCACATTGCCTTCGTTGTATTGAAGGCTTTCTACATGGCCCACCTCATAAGTAAGGCTATTTCAAATTTCATCCAGGAACAAGGAGGTCATAACATCCCTCTACTCCTCCCTTATCATATACATTATTGAGTACAATGCTCCCTTCGGCATGTACCTTGACAAGTACATGCAGCAGCTGTAAGACCACAGAGGTTCCTGACCAGAAAAATCTGGGGTTTCAAACACTTATCCTATATAGATAGGCTAAAACCTCTGTCCCTCTACTCAGTCTCATACAGACTGCTCAGAGGTGACCTGTGTCTGGCATACAAGGCCATCACAGACCCACCCTTGATGGAGTTGCTGGATATCTACAAGTCAAACTCCACTCACGCAACCTGCTCACAAGGCCTTATCCTGGTCTGTGACATTAACAGAACTTGTTGGCAGAACAGATTTGTGTCCCAAAGACTACTCATCCGTGGAACAGACTCACTCTCCATGTCAATCAGAGTACCTCTCTAGCCGTCTTTAACAGGAACCTAGATGACTGGTTGGGAAACAGAAAATACACCCCTGGGATCCCACATGTGTCCCTGCTGGACAGGGGAAACAGGTGCTGACTTTGAGGGAACATGGACGAAATTCTTGGCTAGGCTTATAAGGGCCTCCAGGCCGGGTCTATATTATATGAATGAAAGTTCATATAAGAAAACGCTCAATGAGTGAAATTCCCACACATCAAAAACAATATTGTGGGGGTGCTGCATCACCCCCCACACGCACACCCTGCTAAATATATATTCCAACTCCAAGATCGCACTACAGTGAGGAAAGGGCAAAAACTCCAGTCTTCACTGTACTGCGATCCCACAACACACACTTCGATGTCCGGGAGTTTCGCTCATCAAGGCGTTCGCTTATATGAACTTTCGTTCATATAATATAGACCCTCCGGGCCAATAGCCTAGTATCATATTATGAACCTATGAACCTATAAACCTATACAGACTTGTCACATTTCTGTACTCACAGGGTTTTTGACTTGTCACATTTCCAGATCACAAAATCAGCTGGAATCTGCAGTAGAGGCTTACACTATGTCACTAGGGCAAATTGTTTATTCCTCATATGGTATCGTACAGATTTGTCCTTGGCAGATATATGCAGTGTAAGTAAATTAGCCAAATTTTATTCCTGCAGTATATTGTAGTGTTCTGTTGGTGCCGTATTGTTTTGCACTGTACTGCAAGCTATATGCTTACTGTACTGCTATTGAGTTTCTGTCTTTAGACCCAGCTCTCAGTGAAAGTGCCTCCTCTGAAGCAACCTGCCAATACATTTAAACTAAATAATAGAGAAGACAAAACATATGCATATTCACTAACAAACCACATTTATGGTTTGTTTGTTACAGCAACCAAACTGTTCTGCTTCAAAAAATATGAAGGTCCAAAATGAGTGCTTTTATCTAAAATCACACATTACTTATGGTATACTATTTTCTCTTTGGTATCAGATATATTGTTGTGATAGCACTATTTTTAAATGGTTATTGCCCCTTGTATTCCTTACACTCCTAAATACTTTAATAATCTTCAAGATCCACAAATCTAAGAGGAAAGGAGAGGAAAAATGCTTGTTTTCCTAATACCAAGTACTTAACCTTTCTGGGAGGTCTTGCAAGACTATTTATGTTTAACTATAAGTACAATCCCCTTTAGCTTTATATACACAAGTGAGGGTAGATAGGCATGCATTCAACACACACACACACACACACACACACACACACACACACACACACACACACATACACACATATTTTAAGCATTAAATCTGGTACTGTGCCTGTAAGGAAAAAAGTTACATAATGAACAGCATTTTAACTCATTCCTTTTAACAGTACAGTCGTCAAGAAGGCAGAGTTCCTTTGTATGCTGTAAGACTGTACTAATGTTTACAGGGGAACTCCTTGTACTCCTGAAATGAGTATACATGTTACTGTTTTAAAGTCTAATTTCTGAAGTCCTGGTAAAGGTACATATATAAAACTGAGACAGCAAAGTGACATCACAAGATGACGTGATTTACTAGGCACGTATAGTGAAATGATTAATATTGGATGTGCACGGCAGGAGTTGTTAAGGAGCACTTGCAAAAAGTTATGATGAACACGACATATTTACATTCATAATGTGAACTACAGCATAATACTAATTTGTTGGGTTGGTATATTCAAGCAGTGGATGTTAGTAAAAAAATACATTAAAACATGATGGGTAACATGAGGACACAGAGATATAAATGCTTTTTTGGCAAAGAGTTATGACTATAACTTATATTTTCATAAATGCATTAATTTCATAACAGCCATATGATGAACAAATGATGCCATCTTATACAAAATATTAAGGCACACAATGTTGCAGCTGATACTTGCCATATAACACAAATGATTTTGGAGATTAATACTGTTTTGAAATATTGTGAATTATTATATGCATAATTTTCATAGATCTGGCAATATCACAACATAGCAGTACTCTATTCCCTCTTGCCATACATCATTGGAAAGCCTTTGAACAGGTGAATGATTCCCATATTATATACTGTATCTAACTTCCATACTTGCAGAGATATGACCCTTTGTTGACCATAGCACTAGCATTTTTTTTCAAACAAATTATATTTTTTCTTCCAAAAATGACCAATATAAAATCAACATTTACAAACACACTTTTGCAATAACACCAGTGTATAGTCTGTTGTCTACCAAATATTTTATTTATTTATTTTATTATTTTATTTTTATTTTACCTTTGTTAACCGGGATAGTCCAACTGGAACAGGTCCATTTTCAGTGGAGTCCCGGGGAGAAAAGCTCCAGAGTTACAATTACTTGTGTAAAGTGAACAAATTATTGCTAACAGCTACATATTACAATTTATATGATACAATGAGTGAGAAATAGCAAAATTATTATACAAGGCTAGACATAGTATGAATAATCTTTTCAAAATGCTTTGCAAGACAGAGCTTTGGCTACATTACAGAAACATAGAGAGGAGTGCAAGTGGATAAGAGGTGGGTAGTTATGCTATACATGGGCAGATCCAGGTTTTTCTAAGATGTGCTTTGAGTAGTGATTTGAAGTGGGAGTTTGTTGTAGTAGTGGTTATGCTGGAGGGGAGAGTATTCCAGTATTTGGCTATTTTGTGGGAGTATAGGCTTTTGCCGGCAGTATTGTTGGCTGTGGTGATATTTAGGAGAGGTTTATTAGAAGATCAAAGAGGACGATTGGAAGAGTAATGGGTTAGTAGTTGTTTTAGTAATGGAGTCTTGTTTGGGTTGTTTAGGATGTTAAAAGCACATGTAAGCTGTTGGTAGGTAAGTAATTGTGGGAATTTGAGCCATTGTGAAGGTCAGTGAGTGCATCACAGTGGTGGGTTCTGAATGAGGAGTTGTTTGCAAATTTAGCAATTTTGTTGTAGCATCCCTAGATTTTGTCAAGGTCTGTTTTTCTAATATGGGTTAGTATGGGTGCAGCATAAAATAGTGTGGATAAGAAATGAGTTTGGGCTAGGGTGATTCTTACTTTATCAGTGAGAAAATTCTTGTGTCTATAAAGAGTACCCATTTTTTTGTGGACCTTCTGGATTGTTTGAGCTATGTGAATATCAAAGTACAGATTTTTATCAATCTCAACTCCTAGAAGTTTTGTGTGTGCAGTAGGAGACATGACTGTGCCATTTCCAGATATGATTGAGAAGGTTATTAGGGGCAAACAAGCAAAGTTTTGTTTTATTAGGTTGAGAATCAATTGGATGTCAGTGATCCAGCCTTCTACAGAAGAGAAGGAATATTGGGCCAGTTTCTTTAGGGTGGTAAGAGATAGGGCTGCACAGATAAGTGTTGAGTCATCTGCATATTGTATTAATGTGGCTTGTTTGGAGGAGGTGTGTAGGTCATTTGTGAAAATTTAAAACAATAGTGGGCCAAGTATTGACCCCTGAGGTACCCCTATAGAGGTAGGGAGGAGGTATGATAGTTCAGCTTGCCATTGGACAGCTTGCTGTCTATCTGATAGATGGCTTTTGAACCAAGAGATAGTAGGAGAATCAAAGGATAGGGCAGAGAGGCCATCAAGTAGTAAGGGGATGTGAAACCATGTCAAAAGCTTTAGAAAGGTCAAGGAAGATAGCAGATACAAAGTTATTATTGTTTCTGAGCTGGTTAACTTCATTGATGAACGACAGAAGAGCAATAGCTGTGCTATGGTGTGGGTGGAAGCCATGTTGAGTGATGTAAAGAAGATTATGTGAGGTTAAGAACTGCATAACCTGGGAAAGAATACATTATTCTAAGAGCTTGGATAAGGGAGAGAGTATGACTATTGGCCGGTAGTTGGAAAATTCATTGCAGGGTAGGAGGTTGGCATAGTGGTTAAGGTGTTTACCTTACATACACAAGGTGCAGGGTTTGATTCTCACATGGGGTAATTGACTAGGATTAAAATGGCCCACAAGGGCAGTTAGCCTAGTACTGATCTATGAACCTATATGAGTTTCCACCTTTATGTAGCGGTATGATGTATGAGATTTTCCAAATTTGGGGAATGTAGGCTTCTATGAATGACTGGTTAATAAGGATTGAAATGGGGTAAGATAAGGAGTCAGCTATTTTCAAAAAGTTTGCAGGTATACCATCTGCTGCAAGAGTTGTAGGCTTTAGTTTACACAGGAGTCTCTTAATTTTGCTAGTTGGAACAGGTGAGAGGATAAAGGGGGGAGCATGTTATTTGGGAGTTTAGCTGAGTTACATGGAGAGCTATTTTTAGTAGTAGTGGGTAGATCATTGTGTTTGGTGAATTGGGTGGCTAGTGTGTGAATTGTGTTTATGAAGTGATGGTTAAGTTGGGAAGTGATATTATTGTTTTCATTATTGGGGGATATAGGGGTGGGGGTGGTAGTTTTACCTGGTTTTAGCAACGAGTTTAAGGTGTGCCAAAATTTTGGGGGGGGGGGGTTGAGTGTTTGTTTTGTAGACCTAGGAAGTAGTTTTGTTTGTCTATTTTTTTTTTTTTGGCTAAGTTCCTAGGTTGTTTATAGTTTTGTTTATTTAGGTTAGAATTGTCTTTTTCCATTGCTTCCAGGCTATATCCCTAGATTTTAATACGGATCTTGAATCTCTGCTCAGCCATGGGGCATAGTTTGCTTTGGCTCTAATTTTTCTGATTGGGGCAATTGAATTTAGAACTCTGGTGAATGTTTTGTTGAAATAATCAACTGCCTGGTCTAGTTCTAATGTTGTAAGTGGCTTCCAGTTGCAATATTTTAAAGTGTCATTTAGATCCTGTGGGTTTATGTTTTTGTCAGCCCTGACCTGTCTATAGATTATGGGCTTTAGGATACTGGTACATTTCCTAAGGAGAAAAGTAGGGAGGTGGTTACTTAGTCCATCTGGTAGACGTCCTGTGTGGTAGTTATATTTGGGGCAGTTCACTAATGTCCAGTCAGTAATAGACTGTCTTTGGGATTTTTTGTCAATTCTGGTGGGTTCTTGGATTAATTGGGCAAATGCATAGAGATTTATTTGAATGGTGTGGTTAGTGGAGCTAAAGGTTAGCCAATCAGTGTTTAAATCTCCTAGTAAAATTGTTTAGTGTGGAAGGTTTTGAGTGAGCCACTGAAGAATTTCTTCTATAGTATGGGAGTTATTTCCAGGAAGGATATAGCTACATAGCTATAGTATTTTGCATTTTTTATAGTTTTGTAATTCACATCATTTATTAGATATTATAAATCTATATATAAACAAATCTAATGAAGTGTGTTTTCAGTAGATTTTGTAGATAATCTCAAAGTCTGCAATTGGTTTCCTGGGTTAGAAGATTTCAGGAAGCAAAGGTATTAACTAGCCTCTTGCTGTTCGGCATTAAGTGAGGTAAGAGGAACAATAACCTGCAAGTATCTTGTACCTTACTGCATGATGATACACAACTAGAACTCCACTTGACTTGAATATTTTTATTTATTTTATATATTTAATCTTCTTTATTTATTTGCCCTAATCTCCTGATTATCAAGTCTTCCTGTGGATGGCCAGATGATTTATTCATTCTCACAGAAGTAAGAGATTTATGGCCTAGTCATTCTTTTTTAAGTGAGACCCAGTACTACCATCACTGGGGCTTATTTTTTTCCACTGAGCATTCCCACAGACTGTGAGGAATGTGGCATGCAATGTGTAGCTCAGTATGTGTGATATATCTTTAAGACACTTTCCAGTCAGCAGGCATGTGCATATAAGTACTGAACATGTGTAAGCAAGCAAGAGTGCCATTTTGTAGTGAGCAGTCACGATGTAAGCATGCATGTGTGTTAGTTAGTTTGTTTAAGTTTATTGTTCCTGATATACATCCTCATGTATACAATAAAATACTTAAACGAACACTCAAGCCTCATCGCCTTATTCAGATATACAAGATGAGCTACACAATGGACCCAGAGATGGTCCATCGTAAGTGATGCAACCCATCAGAGGGCTCTATGCTCCCACCCGTGGTAAATAATCAGCTCTGGGAGATTTGTGTTCTCCAAGAAGGATGGCAGTATGTTGCGAGCATCCTGAGCATGTGCACCCCCATCCCTCCTGTTAGGAAAGATGAGCTGCTTTTGTGTCATCACTCTGCTCCCGCTCCTCACCAGGTTTTTCCAGCACTCAGGACACTTACTGAATCCAGGACAGCTAGGTTGTAATCAGAGCTTTACTGTGTATGCCATATAGCTGGTGTCCTTCTTTCTTTTATGAATCACACAGCTGTATCTCCATCCCTTAACAGACAACAATATATAAAGGAGTTATGTTTTAATAAAACATAAAAAAAATACTTAGGAATCAGACACATCATCCAGATGTCAACTATTGCACAGGAAAGCATTCATTTTTCCCCACTAGTGACGAACAAAGGCTATATAATATTTTCCTATGGCTGTCATTAAAGGACATATTTCATGTTACAGTGCTTTTTTTATATATTGTTAATGTCCATGGCTTGCACTCATCTCCATCTGCATGTGAATAAAGATCCTTGTGAAATGCAGTCTCATTCTCTCCCATTTTCTCTTTTAAGGCTGTGTGTGTCAAATGTAGGACTAAAGCTTAATATTTGATGTCAATCATCATAAACAAGATAAATGTTTTTCTACCCTTTATCCTGTATTATGTTAGGGAAGTCAGTGTATCACTGCTAAAGTCTGAAAATTTTTTTTTAACTAACAGACACGAAGCATTCCTTGTGTCAGTATGCATACAGTGCTTTAGAAAGCAAGTGCACAGCAGGCACACATTCAATGTTTCTTTATGAAGAAAACAGGCATAAACTCCGTTATGCTAAGTGCCATGTTCCTTGATGGAAACACGTGATCCTTCCAAGCAGGAACAAGGACATGTTTCAAGTTCCAGATGGTGGATATTTAGCCAAGACATGGCTACTAAAACCCACTCTTCAGTTCCTTTAGTTTGGTAGATAATTTATGGGGAATGCTTGTTAATGGCACAAAGGTAGGGTGTGAGGTCACAGCGTCAGTGACCTTTGTTCAGTAACAAACCTGGATCACTGGTAGAGCTGACTGGGAATGGGAAGGAAAGATGAATAGGCCTATGGCCTGATCTCTCTTTATTCAGCAGAGTCCATAGTTGGATTGTTGCATTACAACACTATGCGACCCAGGGTGTGCGGAGATGCAGGACCACGTGCCACATATTTCTAGCACCTTAAAGGTCATCAGTACATGAAAAGAGTATGTATAACACCTCCTCCTCCCTTATGTACAGCCTCACCAGAAAATCAACAAATAATTTCTACACAAAACTTCTAGCGGAGGAAATACACTGTTTCAGTCTCTTTCTAAGTGGTTCTGGAAAGTATTCTGCTGCAGCACAGAACAGGGCCAGCCTTAGTAACTTTACAAGTTTAAACAGTCTGGCAGCTTGATCTTGTGCATGAGTTATCTCCTGCCTTCCATTACCTATGGCACCTCTGCCTCTTCTGCAAAGTCATTTCTAGCAAATGACACCATTGGAGGTCCACTATACCCTTCTACCGACTCCTCCCTGATTCCAGCCACAGCTAAATACCAGTACTCTGTTAACTCCAAGGTGACAAAAGGCACTTAGCTACTCTACAAGTGCTATACACCTCCATCTGGCTTGGCCACTGTGATGAATATCTCACATATTTTCTTTACATTCCTAGTACCCGTGTCCACAGGTAAAATACTGCTCCTATATGGCATACAACAACTGCCTGATATTCACTTGTCTGCCTGTTCCTTATTAATGCTTGATGACTACTTGTCTAACCTGTTAGATGTGATCTGTAAGGTGCCACCCAACTTTAAAAGAGATTCTGGTTTCTGAAAATCATCATTGGTAACTCCTTTGTGGTAGCATGGGGTGCTGTAATACACAAGTAGAATTTGCCCTATTCTGTAGGATCATGGCTAGTTCCCCTTCTGGCATTTAACATATGCTTCACTGTCTAAACTACTCAGTGTGGCAGGTTATTACTCCCTACATTACTTTTTTTTCTTATTCAAGCTGTCTAATCAATAAACAAAGGTCTGTTGCCATGGTATGAACTTTCCCATTACCTCAGTTATCAACTTGGTGGATATGGGCATCCTGAGGCAATGTAGAAATTATCTCACGTTTACTGACAGCCAGTTAATTCTCAAACAAACTGATATGGTATGTGAGAGATGTATTTACATAATGTCAATGGAGGCAAAGCTCTCACATAAAAGCACTCCTGATGTTAATAAGGTTGTCAAGTAGTACACATGCTGTAGCCATCACATACAATTCAAAGCAGACATATCTACCCACTTATGCTGAGGCACTTAAATGTAACCTTTCCAAACGCCAAAAACATCCTACACAAAGTACATAAAACAAACATTCTCTGCAGTCTCGAATGCACTCTTTCAAAACAACACCCACATCAGCACATACACCCACATCTGATGGAGCTTCTACTTCTAAGCCCATTAGGCAAGCAACCACGCAATTCAACATTATGGTCATTGGATAGTTATCTTGAGACATAATGATGTCCCTCTCACCAGGCTGAGTAAGGAGAAAGTCATGCTCAGTTGCAGGGACCAATATTTGCCACATTACACAACTCCAGTACCAGTACGACTCAGTCATAGTCCATGTGGGCATAAATGACCTGACATATACTTCTCTATATTATATGAAGAGAGAGATATCATGGAGCTCTCTGAATATGTGTCCCAAGCTGGTATGAGCCTAGCATTGACACAGTCCTCCAGTCAGGTATTATAGAGAAACTCTTCCAACTAGGAATTAACCCCTACATTACCAGATGGGTAGTCATCTGGCTCATTGACAGGACACATGCTGTCAAAGTGGCTGAGTTCACCTCTAGCAAAATATCAGTCACCTATGGCATACGAGTCTATGCTGGGCCCCTTACTGTTTGGAATTTATTTCTAAGACATCCAGACAAACTTGGACGGCCTGTGGCTGACCAAGTTCACTGACAATTCCAAAGTAAGAGCAATAACAGAGTCCCCAACAATGTTAATATACTGCAGGCAGGGTTAAAGCAGATAAATGATTGATTCCAAAGCCACTGATTAAAGCTAAATGCAAATAAAATGCATTATTATTCCCTTTGGGAAAGCTGACATTCCTGCTAATTACATTATAGACAGCACTTACTAAGACTAGACCTAGTAGTATGGGATCTGGGAATTTAGGTTGATAGCAATCTGATCTCTAACCATCATGTATTCACATCAGTAAGGAAATCCTTCTATGTGATGCATCTTTAAAGTAAAAGCATCACATCTAGATCTAAGGATGTTATAATTCCATTATACTCAGCCCTCATCAAACCAATATTTGAGTACAATGCTCCCTATTGCATGTACTTTACCAGACACCTGCAACAAGTGGAGAGACCACAGAGATTTCTCACTTAGAAATTACAGGGTCAAAAGAAACAAGTCTAACATGGAAAGACTGAAAGCCCTGTCACTGTATTGTCTCCTAGAGGTTGCTAAAGGATGACCTGTGCCTGGGTTACAGGACAGTCTCTGATAGAAATGCTACACATTCTTAAATCAGACTGCATAAGGGTCACTCGCTCCATGGATCTTAATCTATCATCTGATGTGAACAGGTCATGCTAGAGAGATAGATACATCTCCCAGAGACTGCCACTTCTCTGGAACACGCTTCCAATTCATGTGAAACAGAGCCCCTCCTTGACCCTCTTCAAACGCAACCTAGATCAATGTATGTGTGACTGCAAATTCACTCCAGGGTGGCACCCATGTCTCTCCTGGACAGAGGAAGTTGGTATTAACTACCATAGACCCTTACCTCTGTGAATGCCGCTCACCTAACCTCTGACAATTGGGGCAACTCAGGATAAATATGGCTAGGCTCGTGAGGGCTCTAGGGCCATTAGCATAGTAACTTTCTATGAACCTATGAAACTAATGAGCAGCATTTTAACTTCTCCAAGGATGATGCTACAATGCAAACAGAAGATGACTGACTTTAATAATTGGCTTAGTTTCTGGTGACATTCTAAGGGGTGCAATATTTGTCAGCATGGAAGAGGACGGTCAGCAGACCACACTGCTTTTCCAGGGATGGTCTGCATCTCTCCCCTCTAGGCTTTTGAATATTAACTAAAACATTGTTCTCCCCCGTGGTGTCTCTTTTAGACAATGTCAAACTGAAAGGTCTTCCAGCATAGCAAATCAAAATCAAGAAAATCTAAAGGTGTTACTGCTCAGTGCTAGAAGTCTAAACAAAAAACTCCAGTGCCTAGAACTTCTCTTCACCCTAGAGAATGCTGATGTCTGTGCAGTCAATGAGATATGGCTTAAAGCAGTGGAGAGCACACTGACAGTGCAAGGTTTTAATGCCTTCCACACATTTAGACAAGCTACTACACAGATAGGGACTAAAGATGGAGGTGTCTCAGTTTATACCAAAAATAAATATGCCTCAAGGTTGGTCAAAAGGGACAATGCACTAAAGCTTTTCCAAGTTCAAAAATCCAATACCACCTCCACCAGACTGTTAATGTACTAACCAGGGTCGCAACCATACTGGATCTGATCCTCATTAATATGGGAAAGTGCTGCATACCTCCTAGTGTAATGTCTTCTCTAGTAAGGTCAGACCACAAAATTGTCTCCTTTGAAGTAAAAATAAAGCCTGGAACTCCAGCTAAGCCAGGAATATTTGGGAGCTACTCTAAATCTAACTTCCTACTATTCAGTGATAACCTGGCAAAATTTCAAGCCACCGTGAACCCTGAGAGCACTGTTGCCTATGCAAAACTGCTCACAGAAACCCTATACACTCATGTTAATAGCTTCATAGAGGTAGCTGTACCCACCAGGAAGAAGTACAGAACTAACTCAAAAAACAAGCCACTCTGGTGGAATCACAACATCAATAGGCTGTATAAGAGAAGAAAGAAAGGTGTGGCAAAAATTAGGAGATGCAGCACGCACCAGGATAAAAGTAGTCTCATCAAACTAAACAAACAACTCATAAAGTATACCAAAGCCAAATTTGAGGTAACTTTGGCCTCCTAGGCAAAGACAACCACAAGGCATTCTTTAGCTATGTCTGCATCCTAAAAGTCAATACACAATTGCATGCAGAGCTCATTGTAAATGGAGGCAGAATGTACAGCAAACCTACTGGATGACAAATTCAGCTCCATCTTTAACCCTCTCTCCCTCTAAAATCTTCCCTCAGGAAATACCATCAAATGTAAGTCCCCTTGATATAATTAGGGAACAGGTCCGTAATGCTCTCTCTAAGGCCATGAACACTGCATCAATGGACCCAGACAATATCCCAGGTTGCCTTATAAATACCATAAAACATGACTTATCAGGCCCTCTGAACTCGCTGTTTAACTGTAGCCTTCAAACTGGCTACATGCCTCATGAATGGAGAACAGCAACAGCCATCCCTCTGCAAAAAACTGAGTCATCTACAGACCCTAAAAACTACAGACCCCTAGGTCTCACTAGTCTCATATGCAAAGCCATGGAAAGAATTATCACATAAATGATCAGCAATGGCATAGGAGAACTCCTGACAATGGACTTAACCCAGTTTAGTTTCCTCAAGGGCAGGTCATGACTACCAAACCTGGTGGACTTCTTTGGAAAGGTCAGCAAAGCAATGGATGAGGACAACATGGTTCACATTGCCTACACTGACTTGGCCAAGGCTTTTGACACAATACTCCACTTGGGCATTAGTGACAATCTTTAGAGGTTAGGTACAAACCATTGTGTCATCCAGTGGCTAGCCAGCTGGCTCACCAACAGGACCCAGGAAGTTAGAATTGGGGGAGTCCACCTCTACAAAGAGGCCAGTCACACGAACAGTGCCTCAGGGATCAGTACTGAGACCACTCCTTTTTAACATTTACTTCCCTAAAGTCAAAGCCAATGTCAATGGTTTCTGGCTGACTAAATTTGCAGATGATTGCAAATTAGGAGCTGTCATTGAATCGCCCACTGACACAAATGTTCTCCAGGAAGGAATGACACAGACAAACAACTAGTGTCAGAGTTATGGACTAAAACTAAATGCCAAGAAATGCATAATAGTATCCTTCAGGAAGTCATCACCCATGGTAACTATCATATTGATAACATATCCCTAAGAGGTGACCCAGTAGTCAGGGACTTGGGGACACAAATAGACAGTAATTTAGCCTTTGACCGTCACGTGTCTTCAGTACTGAGAAAATCATTCTATGTTGTGAAACTTATAACCAAAGGTATGGCATCTCGATCCAAGCAAGTTATTGTTCCATTATATTTGGCATTCATCAGACCTATAACTGAGTATACTGCCCCTAATGCTATGTACCTAACCAGGCATATCCAAAAACTTGAAAAGAAAGAAGAATACAGGGTGCAAGTAACATGTCCTATGCAGATTGCCTCAAGGCGCTATGCCTGTATTCTGTCTCCTACCGGCATTTGAGGGGAGATCTATGCCTAGCATAGAAGGCATTGCCACTTTGATGGATTTCCTGCATATCCACAAAACAAACAGCACGAGAATCACCTGTTCAAAAGACTTAAACCTTACCCGTGATATAAATAGGTCCTGCTGAAGAGACAGGTATGTATCCCAGATACTAACCCTTCTCTGGAACAGGCTGCCCATCCATGTTAAGCAGAGTTCATTCCTAACCCAATGCAAGTGTAACTTGGACAATTAGATGGGGAACAGGAAATTAATTTCTGGTTTGGCACCTAAGTCTCTAATGGACACAGGCAGCCTGTAAATGGTTCATCACCCAGGCACCTATTTGTAAATGTTTCACCTCCCAGGCCCCTGCATACATTTGTCAATGGTACCATAACTTGACAGAGATGACAGAATCATGGCTAGGCTTAAAAAGACCCTTGTGGTTGTTAGCCTAGTAAACACTTATGAACCTATATGATAAGACACTGCTTGGCTATGCCTAACATCATTTGCTTACAGAAAAGACATAAAAATCACAGGATTTAATGTGAAATTCATTGCAGTTTACCACCTGTTGTGGAATTTTACATGTATAATACCATCATGCTAGCATTAATACAGTTCGTCAGCGGTACCTCCCATCACTTAGAAGTAGGTGTGCACAGTCATTAAATACATGTGCCCTTCAAAGCATCCTATAAAATCTAATGAACCAATCCTCACAGGTTCATTGGTCATACTCAATGATGTAATACTTGTGCAATCAATGCATTATGCACCTCTCAACAAATGACAGAGGCTGTTCACTGCTACTTGGTCTGAACATCCATTCCGCAATTCCACACACATCTTTTCCCACTGCCTTGTATCACAACATGCCAGAACAGTCTGCATGAATCTTCTCTAGCAGAAGTGTCAGTGCTCAAATAGAACAATCACTGCGATGTCCCATCCTTAGCACACCTGCACAGTAAGGTAAAATGTCCCATTCTCTGCTCCCATTTGCAGGAGACCACCTCTTCATAATGGCTTCTAAAACATTTATTTGTAAATAAGTAG
The DNA here is from genome assembly GCF_019279795.1 of Protopterus annectens. Taxonomy (NCBI): domain Eukaryota; kingdom Metazoa; phylum Chordata; order Ceratodontiformes; family Protopteridae; genus Protopterus; species Protopterus annectens. Next base: position 1,020,206,743 of record NC_056727.1, read on the forward strand.
GCCTAATCCAGTTTACTTTTTAATCTGTTCATTATCTGCCAACAGTTTATGATTGTGAATCTGTACACCTGTACATGGTGAAGCATTGCTGATGGCTACCACTGTTTATTGCTGCCCCTTTACCCCCCTTCTAGAGAATGCCCAAAGTCCAGCAATGCAGGTGAATGTTAGTGGGCAGTTCTACAAAGAAATGGCTGTAAGACAGATGTATGTATGTACAACAAGTCATGTGCAAAGGCAAAAATTAGTTGTGATAATTATAAAAATAGCAGAACATAAGGTGAAATAACCTAAAGAAACACTGTAGAAGCACAGTTCAAGTAATGAAGAAACAGAATTACATTTCAGCTCACAAAATTCAAAACCTTGTCAAACTTCCATACTACAAAATTTAAAGGTGGTTAACAACAATTTTAAATACAAGATCACTGGGATATAAAAATACTCAAGACCTAATAATCAGACATACAATATCTGAAGGTGGTAAATCAACAGCAAAAAACAAAAAAATGTGATGTAGCAATATTTCCCAAGATCGGTTAACAATGCAACATTGCAGGAGGTTTAACAAAAACAAAAGCTGACTTCCAAGACTGCTGTTGAAGTCACTTAAGCATTTTCTAGCCAACAGTGAAACAGCTACTGTCACTTAGAACTTGTTTACAAAGTGAAGACAGCTTACGAAAAAAGAAAAAAGAGCTTTCCTTTGTGGCCATGAAATGAGCTAGGGCCACAGAATCATGACATCTGCAGCCTTTGACAATTTGAACATTAACCCTGATTTCCACACTGACCAGCACATCAAATGCCACTTTACTTTGAAGAATTTGGCTTAGAAAACTTTTCTCCTCACATTCCCTTAATGTTTAGGAAAACCCAAGCTTAAATTCCCATCATTAATGCAAATGAAGAGAGCTTCCAAGAACTAAATATTAAATATCCTTTAACCTCTTGGACAAGTTACTTAGGATATGGGGAAGAAACCTCAGAATACTTTGAACATCCCACAAAAATTCGGCTGCAATCCAAAAGAAGAGGGCAGTATGTAAGAGTCTCATCCTTTGTACCCTTACTGATGAAAGGTGTCCCAACAAGAGTGCTCAGTTACACAGGTTAACAGCAACATCTTAAACAAGAGCTGATTAAATCAAGTCATCAGTATGCCAAACTACAGCTGCTGTCTTCACAAACATCACAAAAGAGCTATCACACACTAGCCACTATCCACAGAAATATCACAAAAGAGCTGCCACACTCCAGCCACTGTCCACACCAATACTACAGGACAGCAAGGAAGTAATTAAAAGAAAGAGTATTTGCAATACAAGGAACAAGCTTCCACAATAAAAAGTGCAGAATGCTGGTACCCACGCCAAAGTCAATGACACAAGGGCCAAAAATGATCTAGCACAGCTATTAAATTACATTAGATCTGTTTATAATACATGCTCTCATAGCCATAGTCTTGCTAACACTGTAACTCATGATCTGGATTCCATAAGTGCATGAACTTCACATTTCCTGTAACCAAATCATCATCTGAGCAGCAGTAGCCATTGGACATGTCCTACAGTATTTGTGCAATGGCATTCTGAAAATTGAAGGCAGTGAACTATTGATAAGAGACAAGCAGCTGCAGCAAAATGCGGTTATGTGCCTAGTAATGGCATACGGTTATTTCTCAGTTTCATATGCAAAATATCATCAAATGTGTTTGAATTCTAAAGTACCCAACAATGTGGCAACTGCACCTTCAGTGCATGGAAATGTAACAGTGTTCTATACCTAGAGACTGAATATGTAATAAGCTTGCAATTCCCCAAAATTCTAACCGTCTCTCTATATAACTGTAACAAGTGATGTTGCCTCCTCATTATAGTGTACTGGCATCAAAACCTTCTCCTGTAAAAGGTAATTGAGGTCTGCCATTGTATCTCATTGTAAAGATATATGGAACAAACCATGTTTTTCAAATCTTTGGTATACAGCATTGTTTCAGCAGCACCCTACCTTCCATACTTTTTCTGTGTCCTTTCTTGCCACAATTGCTGCAGGCAATGTCTTTGAACCAGCATTGCTTATCACGATGAGTGCTCTTCAAACAGTGGTTGCACTTATTTTATTAATTAATTAATTAATTAATTAATTAATTAATTAATTAATTAATTAATTAATTTTGTGCTAGTGACCAGGACGATTTCACTTGTTATGGAGGTCTGAGTCTTGAATCACTGCTTCTAGAAACCAGTGGTATCCATAGTTCTGCTGAAAGTTAAATTCATCTCCATTATTAAATATTTCTGTGCTGATGCACTGTACAGCCTGCATACAAGTCAATCTCTGAAAATATCTTCTAGATGTGTCAAAGTGACAATGCTAAGACGATTTTGATAATATAATTTTGTATTGTTTAAATGATTCCCCCCTCTACCTGACTAAACATGTTGAATCAAAATTACTCAGCCAGGATGAGGGCCTTGGGTATGAAAAGCCTGTAACACTTCAAAATAGTAGCAAAGAACATATCCCCTGGTTTCACCAGCATGACAATGCTGTTGAAGAGGGAGTATACCCCACTACCTTGTACTGTAAGACAGCCAGTCACCTATCTTTCCTTATCTAAGTAGGAGAAATAAACATTTCAAAGCTGTTGGTGTAGGTAGAACAGGGCCTCCACATTTCACTATATTCTTTCATTCATTCGTAAAATGGTGACTGGCATATCAGCTGGGCCAGCAGAATGGAGTAGCTAGCACTGTTCAACTTATAGAGACAGGACCAAGAGTTCAGCTGGATGACTGGATGGCAATGACAACCCAAATGCAACTTTTGCCTTCTGCAAGTGGGAATCAGAAGACCTCTCAAAAAAAAAAAAAGCAGCAAGCAAGCAGACCCCTATGTGAACAGGAATTTACCTTCTTTACTTTACGGCAACATCAGGACCAGTGCCACTAAAATTGTGCACATGTGAAATCACCTGAAAACACAGCACATGCAATGCTTGCTTCAAACACCTGAAAACATGTTCAGAGTACCTTATTCAAAACTCTCCCATCCTGCTGGTACTAGCTTGGACCAGAATGGTATAAAGGTGCTATTTTTTGCACTTATACTTTCTAACTCTTAAGTTTTTGTCTTTGTGAAATTACACTTTATTCGGGACTGAGTCTGTACCAACAGATGTCACACAACTAGAGCAGATGTTCCAGTCATCAAAGGCCAATACATGGTGTCTACTGTCTTCTTGCCCATCATACATAGTGAAAGGTAAAATAACTAAGTACAGGTCCCTCAGGGGACAGTAGCTTCGTCAGCTGGGGAGCACATTGTTTTCAAATGAAAGGACCAAAGTAACAGATCAGAATGACAGGAAAGTAGCTCTAGAGACATTTTTAACATCTGACTGCCACCACAATAGATTTGCTAGCCCACCAAAATTAAACAGGCCACTAGATCTCACTAGAAATCAGGCAAATCATGCATTATATAATACAACACATCCATCTATTGATAGATGATTGGTGCCAAAGTCATGACCTTAAACTCAATGCAAAAAAATGTGTTATCCCTTTTGGTAAGCCCTATGTTCTGGGTAACTATCACATCAATAACAACAACTTAAGTATGTACTCAGTGGTGAGAGACCTGGGCACGCAGGTTGACAGCAGCCTTAGCTTTGATCACCATGTCTCCACAGTGGTAAGAAGGGCATTCTACATTGCTCATCTCACAAGTTAGTGTATTGCCTCCAAAAAAAAAAGAAGTTATAACCTCCCTGTACTCTTCCCTCATCAGGCCAATAATTGAGTACAATGCCCCTTTTGATGTGTACCTTTCCAAGTACCTGCAACAATTGGAGAGAACACAGAGTTTCCTCACATGGAAAATTCAAGGTCTTCAGCATCTGTCCTATGAGGATCATCTGAAATCACTATCCCTTTATTCTGTTTCATAATGACTACTCAAAGGTGATCTCTGCCTTGCACATAAGGCAATCTTTGACCCTGCGTTATTGGAAATGCTGCATATCCGTACAGCAAATAGTACATGGGTTACTTGCTCTAAAGTTCTTAACCTGGTATGTGACATTAACAAAACCTGCTGGAGGGACAGATTTTTCTCCCAGAGCTTACCACACCTTTGGAACAGCCTCCCACTTCATGCAAGCAGAGCACCTCATTGGCCCTCTTCAAATGCAATCTGGATGCTTGCATGGGTAACCTTAAATTCACCCTGGGGGTTCCATCTGTGTCCCTCTTGGACAGGGGTGATAGGTGTTGATTGTGGAAATAAGGGTAAAACTTGGCTAAGCTTGAAAGGGTCCTAGGGTCATTAGCCTAGTAACTTCCTATGATCCTGTAGATAACATTTAATTACATGGTATAACATAACACCAGTCCATCAATAGATAACCTATTTCCAATACACCTCAGATATAAGTGAAAAATGCTCTTCCTGACATGCTTTTTAATACCTGCACTATACATTTCATCAATATGTTCCAGCCTTCAATCAGCACCTCCCTCACCCAAACCTAACATGCCAATCTGGTGGTCTTCCTACTTATCAATATCATATGACAGCGAAGAGTAAATACCTTGCATTCTTAGCATTATCTTTTAATATTCATTCCCCTTCCAAACCAACATTTAATCAGCATAAACTTCTACCTCATTATTACTTCTGCAAGTGACATTCATCCTAAACTCTGGTTCCTTTACATTCAAGATAGTTAACCAGAGCTAACAATTAATGGCCTCAACTAGAACTATGACTCCAACAACATAATTATACTACTGCATATGGGATAACAAAATCATGCTTCCTCAAATCTCTCAAAATTACAAATTTTAAATAATATTGATTCCAGATACAGACAAGGTGGCAGTCTCACGATACTAGTAAAAACATATACATCTATTCCCATATTAATAGAAAAAGTGATATCTTCAAGGAAAATGACTCCAACTGGACAGTAATTCAAATAACCAAATCTAATTGTAAACAGATATTTTTGGCCATGATTTACATACCTACCCCTGCTTCCTTCCTTATCTTCAAAGTTTCTTGACACTATTCTATCACCATGTAAACACCATAAGTTGATTACCACTGGTGACTGTTGATTTTCAAGGTCCCCTAAAATGTATTTATTTATTTCTCTTTGTTTACCAGGAAATTGCATCTCGGATTTCTCCCATTTTCAGTAGAGGCCTGAGAAGAAAAACTTCACAAATAAGAACACACATTACATAACAAAAAATATAACATAATATAGACAATACAATTAGTTATATAGTATCAGATTACATAGGATAATAAGACTGATAACACAGGAAGCAAAAGGATTTTACTGGAGAATATATTTAAAGAAAGAAGCATTCTAGTAGAATACTATATATGTAGAAGAAAATAAACCTACATTTTTATGTACATAGAGGAGGTAAGCCTATATTTTTTATCTGTGAATTGCTGATAGAGTTGTTTTCTGTTTTACCTGTTCCATTTTATTATCTGTTGTAAGAAATCTGCTTGGCCTGGTGTTTTTGTTCTTTGTTCTATTAAAGATATTGAAATTACCCCACCTGGATATAACATTGTTAGACTTGATCGCACCTCCAAGAAAGGAGGTGGAGTAGCTATCCTATATAAATCTAACCTGAAGCTTACTCTTCTTGACCTTGCTCTTACCCAAAACAATAATGTTGAAATAATCTGCTCTAGAGTTCAAATTAATACTACTAAATCAATAAACATCATTTGTGCTTATCTGCCTCCAGGAAATAATATCCCCACATTAGAACAACTTCTTGAACAACTCTCAAATTACCTCCCTCAAGAAAAACTACTCCTTGGACACTTTAACATTGACTGGAAATCTTGTAACAATGCTAACCCTACTTCCCATTTAAACCTTTTTGGTTTCAAACAACTAATTGATAGTGCCACTAGAATAAATAAAACAAGCAAAAAAGAAACCACCTTAGACTGGGTTCTTACAAACTCCCCCTCACAAAGCTACAAAACTGGCATCCTTCCTGATGACCTTAGCGATCACTCCCTCACATATGTCATTAGAGCTAAAACTCATCAAAACTTACCTACCTCACATAGAACACTATATTCAAAGAAACAATTTAATCCCCAAAGATTTCAAACAGAACTCTCACAATACAATTGGACCCTCTAAAGCACCTCTCTCTCAACAAAGCCGTAGAATATTTCAACTCAGCATTCCTTACAATCCTAAACCACCATGCCCCAAGTCGTACCATTAGAATAAAGACCAGAACAGCACCCTGGCTTACCTCTAATACTAAACAAAAGATCAGGCTTAAAAATAAATCTTGGAAGAAATGGCTCCTCTAGAAACCCAACAGACTATCAAACCTTTAGAGAGCTGAGAAACAAAACCAAAAATGCTATTATTTCAGACAAAAAGAACTACTATGTAGAACTTCAGCAATCCACAAATAAAGAACCAAAAAGGTTCTGGTCTACTATCAATCATCTACTTACCCCAGGTAAAATAGTAACACCTAACCCACAGAATCTAGACCCTGATAATCCCTCTTTAATAGCCAATAACTTCAATAGCTTCTTTACTACTTCCATACAAACACTAGCAAGCCATTTATCCCCTGATGCTTCCCAACTGATCTTAAGTAACACCAACAAAGTCATTCCTTCCCTTCAACTTCAACCCATACCCACCTCCTACATACAATCTCTCTTACAAAAACTTAAACCCACTACCGCCTCAGGAGATAAGCTTCCTGCTGAATTCCTTCAGGTAGCAGCAAAAGCTATAGCCTACCCTGTTTCGATCCTAATAAACAGATCCATAAAAGAAAGTGATTTTCCAGCAATCTGGAAGATATCACACATCATACCCTTACATAAAGGAGGCAAATCCACTGACCTCTCTAACTACCGCCCAATAGCACTATTATCTCCACTAGCTAAAATCATGGAAAAATGTATACACAAACAACTACTTAACCATCTCCTTCAAAATAACCTACTAGCAAACACTCAACATGGATTTAGACCCTCACATAGTACGACCACTGCACTACTTTCCTTTACTAACACAATAAACTGTAACCGTAATAATAACAAACTAACTGCTTCTCTTTTCCTAGACCTGTCAAAAGCCTTCGACATGGTCAACCATAAACTTCTCCTACACATACTAAACTCACTTGCCTTGGATTTTTCCTCCTTAACCTGGTTCTCATCCTACCTTGAAAACCGACAACAAGCAGTACTCTGGAAAAATTCTCTATCTGCTCTACTACCTATCTCCTTAGGAGTACCTCAAGGATCAATATTAGGTCCACTCTTATTCTCTATCTTTATTAATGATCTTCAATCATCTATCCATAACACTACCTGCATACAATATGCAGATGATTCTACCATCATCTGTACAGCTCCCACCCAATCTGAACTCCAGTCACTCACACAATCTACCTTTTCAACCGTTGAACAATGGTTCTCAAAAGATGGCTCCTTCTCAACTCCAAGAAAACAAAACTATTACTATTCTCACCTACCCACAAATCTCCTCAACTAAATTTTACTATTACTGCAGCTGACAATTCTCTTATCTCCCCAGACTCTACTACCAAACTGCTTGGTGTTACTATTGATAATAATCTTAACTATGATTGTCATATCAATAACACTATAAAAGCAGTAAATAAAAGATAGGTTCACTGTACAGAATAAAACCCTTCCTTACTCCAGAAGCACGGACCACCTTAGCTCAATCACATCTTATCTCCACCCTACTGTATGCTTCCTCTATTTACACCAATCTCTCTAAAGGTAACCTGAAAAACTAACTACATCCTATCATAATATAGCCCGTTTGCCACAGCATCCCAGTACAGAACTCACCACTGTAATAACTTAAAACAATTACAATGGTTAGAACTACCTAACAAGCTTATCTATCAACAACTCTTAATTACACATAACATTCTTTATCAACCAACAAAACACCAGCTCTCAGTAACCTCCTTACTCCCTACAAAAACTTGAAACAGCTGCGATCTGCGAAAAGATACAAGTCACCACAACTAGAATTACAAATTCAGCAGGCAACTGTCTATTTTCAAACTCCATAGGAAAATATGGAATAACCTCCCCAACACATTACCTCACTAGACTCCTTTCAACTTTTCAAAAACAACTTCTATTACATCTTAACAACTTCTGGCTCTGCTCCTGTACCAATCCAGACTAAATGACTTCTTCGCTCTTCAGCCATACCTCCCTACGTAAAAATCACTATCTTTCCCTGCTATTTCAAATGACTAAATTACTGTACTGTTCTAAAAAAAAAAAAAAAAAATATGAATATATAGCTTAGGCTATTTGTTTTTTACCTGTTTTTTTTTCGCTGTATTTTCTACTACACTAAAATGTATGCATTGTTGCTTAAATGTTTAACCTTGTTTTAATTGTGGAGCTTTTCTCCCCGGGCCTCCACTGAAAATGGAAATTATCCAGCTGGACTAGCCCGGTCAACAAATGTAAAATAAAAATAAATAAAATAAATTTGTAAACATAGACAATTATCTAAGTTGCAAATTTCACGTTTTTTCATTATTTAAATTGTCTCTTGAATGATACTCAAATACATAGTGAGTTTCTGGGCCTTTGTCTTTTCTAAAAAGATTTCAAGCCTGCATAAGCTAAAGCACTGCTGGTGAATCCTTGCTAGTTTTTCCCACCCACCATTCTGTTTGTTGATCTGGTTATTAAACTTTCCCTGGGATTCAGTAAAGTTCCCTGCAAGAATAAACTATTCTTGCATGGAATGGATCGTGTCCATTCAGCACAGCAGCACGCCTTGCATATTCATGAAGGCAAGCTGTTGTAACACCTACATGGATACGATCCATGAACGAGTGCAGTGGGCATGTTACAGCAGTACCTGCACAGGTAACACACCCCCTTCACTCAGAAAGTGCCGTTACGGCACTTTTAAAAGCAAAAACACAGTTGTCTGCATATATACTGCACAGTTGTGCAGTATATCCACAGAATGCATGCCACAGACATGCATCTGGAGCATGTCACCCCGGGCCTCTGCTGAAAATAGGCTTCCCATCCTAGTCGGACTTACCCGGTCAACAAATATTAAATAAAGAAATAAAATAAACAACACTGACAAGCCTGAGTTCCCATACACTGCACAACATACTTGTTAACACAAAACCCGTTATCCCATGCACTTTTAAAGTGCTAAAATTATCCCCAGTGTTGTGCCCTTGATCCCCCATTATGGCGGGCATACTCCTAAAGTGAGAAAAAGTTAAATTCCATTTAAATCCTCAAAATCTTTTTTTTATTAAACCAAAAAAATGTAACCATAGCTGAACGGGTGTGCCCGTCGTGCAGCTATGCATAGCAGTGTTTAAACATCAAAAGAAGTTAAATAGAAATATACACATTACAAATAGTGAAACTGAAATAGTGTAGTATGCATTTGCCTAGCATGCAGTGAGTCATGGTTCAAGCCCCACAGCAGTCCATACAGTTTCATATGAAATACAACTAAAATGCATTTTTCATCAATAGGTAGTGAATATTATAATGTATATGCTAACCAGGGTAGTGTAGCAGCCCCAAATGTGAGTTGTCAGTGAAGTTTAAAGTTTAAGCAAGATTTAGCAAAGGTAAGCAGATTTGCACACAGGTAAGCAGGGCTTAACATCAACCTCTTTAAGCAATGGTCATCTTTGCTAAGCGGGGTTGCCCGGTGCTTAGGTTAGCTCAGCAGTTTCAAAACTGTCCAATCACATTCAAGGGTGGGAAATTAGCCCTATTTAAACCTCACAGGTGGGAATACAGCTCATTACCAGTTGTAGCTTCCCACTGTACGCTGTATGGCTGGTGTAGGTGAAGGTGTGCACTTTTGGGCGGAGCGCTGGGGCATTCAGGAGTCCAGGGTCATAGTCGGACTCCTCATTAAAGACCATGAAGGGAGACTGCTGCAGGACCAGTACCAGGTTTCCCAATACAAAGCGAAGGCCTGGGCCATCTTGCCTGACATCTCACCACTGCCACTGGCATCCATTGCACTGGTGAGCAGGTCTGGCACCACTTTGCCAACTTGAAGTTCAAGAAGAGGGACTTTTTGGACCATTGTGTCCAAGATGCCTGGGCGGGGAATGCTCCAGCCATGTGTAAGTATTAGCCAAAATAAGTGTTCTCCAAAGTCCAGCCTGTGTATGTGATGGATAGGTATGCATAAATGTTTTTTTCTTATCTCCTGTACAGCTGCAGATGAGAGGGCTGTAAACTTGGAAGACCACACCACCAGCCTGCTAAGGCTGTGTCATGAGGCTGGTGAGTAACAATCTAGCTGTTATTATGTAGGGCAAATAAATAAAGAGTAGTAGAAAGTCACCTTGCAGTATTTAAAAATGGGTATGGTTTTTAATGACTGAAGAAGCCTGTAGGAGAGTAATAGTGACATACAGGTTATATATCAATAAAAGTGTAAGTACTTGTCAATAAAAGTGAAAACCCCAGACTGGTTGTGTTTACTCTGGTATTGTATGACTTGATAGTTTCATTCAGCAAGATCTGATATCAGATTAGTAATGTTGTGTTAACCACTGTTTTCCACACTGTGCTATGTCAAAAGGTATGTATAGGAATGTATATAAAAATGTTGTAATCACAAGGGCAGATTATATAACCAAGAGAGAATTAGAAAGAAAACATTCAAAGAAGACACAGCAGTTTCTCAATAGCTCATTCTGATGAAACACAAACGTGTTGTATTTTTAGCAGAAACAGCCATGGTACGAATCCCAGGAGTGGTAGTAAGCTGTATGCATAATTTCAACTAGGATTTTGTGAATATTGAATATGTGTATAAACAGTCAGGTAGTGTCAACATAAATTTCCTTCACAGGTCTTCCAGGAAAAGAATGTATAAAGTAGCTATACCTACAGTCCAACCCCAAGGCTGCAAATGAAAGCAAGATAACTACATACACCAAGTGGTCTCCCCCAAGAAATGTTCAAAAGTGTCATGCTGTCATAGCTACCAGTCCCTGATACCAACAACCAGGGTGACCAAAAGAAATCAAGGCAGAGTATGTCAGTAGCACGTGCGCGTGCACAAACACACACACACACACACACACACACACACACACACACACACACACACACACACACACACACACACACACACACACACACACACACACACACACACACACACACACACACACACACACACACACACACACACACACACTGTATGAGTGCACATATGTAACCCTGACTATTTGAATATGGGTATTTATGTAGTATTAACAAACATTCCCTCCACAGGTCTTCCAGGTAAGAGAAAGCATAAAGTAGCTATAAGAAGGCTGTAATTATAAACTGTGTACAAACATACCACTGCCCAACCTAAGGCCATAGGTTGTAATAATACCTGTACAGTAATGAATAGAGCAATGATCATTAAGCTGTGACCACTGTAAGAATCTACATTTGTTAACTAACATCTCTCTCTCCCCCACCTTATCTTCACCAATAATCTAAACAAATAAATGAATGAGAATGTTTTCCACCAAACCTACTGTTTGGACATCTGTCCTGTTGTTCTACAAATGTTGAAATGTATTCCAATTAATGTTTCCTGTTCAAATACTATCATTGGTGGCCTGTTGCTATCAATGTAACCTGCATGCAGGTGTAATGCCCACTGTGGTTACATATATGCATGTGTTCTGTTTGCTATGCAAATGCTCCAAATCTGTTGTTTTGGGTTAATGGGACTACTAATGCATGCAGTTCTAACTAATCCTGGAATGTGCTTACCATTACTAATCAACATATGCTCTAAAACTGCAACACCATAGTACGTCTGGGAAGGACGATCCCAGCGGATCTACCTCTCCCACCTCATCCGACCATGGCACCGGGCTCCAGCATGTCTGGGACTCACCCTGGGACCTCGTCTACTGGTCCTGAACCACCTTCAGGTTGGAACCACCTCAGGGGATGAGGCTTGTCTCCCCCGGGCATGGGAGCGGACAAGATCCTGTCACCTGAAGCCAGGTCCAGGGTCTGGTACATAGCGAGCTCCACAAGGAATTGGGAGATCTGCTATGCCAGCTAAAGGGCCACGTGGCACAATCAGAGTGTCAGCCTGCCCCTCCTGCTCAGCCCCCAACACAGCCACATTCTGGGCCGAGAAGGTGCAGTGGTGACTGCCAATGGGCGGGAACCTCAGTCCCACTGTATCCATTTGGGGGATTGTGGGCTTCCGATTACCAAACAACCCTCCCCGTCCAAGGTGTTTACCCCCCACATGTGTCATATACCTCCCCTGTATGCTGTCTTGTCTGTCTTCCTACTCAACCTACCTCCCCAAATATGCCTACTATCCTTCCCCAACATCCCACTCTTACCTTAAAAAAAAAAAAAAAAAAAAAAAAAAGCAATCTGTTCCAAAAATGTCACCCCCATACATAGCTGACCATTTCACACACGTTTCCACTGGACACATATAATCTTGTCTAATTGGCTTCATAACACATTACTGTTGTCCTCGCCACTCTCTCTCAGGGGTTGAGTGTCCAAATTTACCCCCAAATGCAGTATAAATGCACAGCTGTTGCTGTAGAAGAAATGGATAGCTATTGACCTTCTCTACACCCATCCTGCACATCCCTAGCTATCTTTCATATTGCTTTTCCCTCTTCATGCCCCCTTTTTCAACCCTTTCCTATCACCCTTTTTTTCTTTTCTTTTAAAGAAATTAGCATAGGGTAAGTGGGAGTAAGCAGTAAGCAGTAGTAAGCCAGAGAAAGCCTGTTTGCATGGTGCTAAGCGATGCCTACACAGCTTAAGCACTTTTAAGACTAACTCTATGTCAGCATAGTTAACTGAAAGTTAGCATTACTTACCACCATGTAAACCCACTTACAACTGCTTAAAAGTGCCTTAATCGCTCTGTATCCAACATTAATTGTTCTGCACAGCAACAAAATAATACTTCGAGGCGATCTATGCCTGACATACAAAGCTATGTCAAATCCAGAATTAATGGACATGCTCCACCTCAGTAAATCTAAATCTGTTAGAGCCACATGCTCGAGGGACTTGAACCTCAGCACAGAAATAAATAGAACTTGCTGGAGGGACAGGTTCATAACCCAGAGGCTCCCTTCACTCTGGAATAGAATTCCAGTTCATGTGAGGCAGAGCACCTCACTGAATCTCTTCAAGAAGAATCTCGATAGGTGGATGGGGGATGGGGGATCGTAGGTTTGTCCCAGGGATTCAACCCGTGTCACTATTAGACAGAGGCACAGTAAACTAAACCTTAAAAAAGGCACAGTATACTCAAATCAAGGGGTGGCGTAAGCCATACAGAATCGTGCTAGGCTTATAATTGCCCCAGGGCAGATAGCCTACTATGAACCTATGAACCTATACATACACATTTATATCTGCATATACGCATACACACATATATATTTAGAAAGATGAATAAATACACACACACACACACACACACACACACACACACACACACACACACACACGTGTGTGTGTGTGTGTGTGTGTGTGTGTGTGTGTGTGTGTGTGTGTGTGTACATAAATAGGCAGAAATATACGATAGCTACAAACACATGCAATCTGAGGGTCATGCTGCTGCACACTAGAAGTCTAAATCTGAAAATGTACTCACTGGAAGCATTACTTAGAATGGGGAACGATGACATCTGTGTTGTAACAGAGACCTGGCTAAAGGCAGCAGAATGACCCCTGTAATACCAGCCTATAACTCATCCCACAACTGTTGGCTGCAGAACTTGGACTGAAGCACCAAAGGTGGTGGTATTTCCATATTCATTAAGGATGCATGCACCTCCAGAGTGGTAGAACAATAATATGCATTACAGATCCTGCAGGTGTAGCTAGCATTTGGTAAGACAATGGTTCAAGCTGTAGCCTGCTATAGGTCCCCAAACATGTCCAAAGACTCACACTCCATGTCTCTAAACACCCTGGAGAATTTTAGTGTCCATCCTAACACTCCCATACTGGTTGACTTCAACCACCCCAGCATTACCTGGGAAAGCTACTCATATACCGGTGCACGTGCCCATCACATCTACCTGGTCCTTGCTAACATGGGCAACTGTGGCTCTAGACCAATAGTCAACTCCTCCCTTGTTATATCTTAACACAAACTAATCACCTTTGGAAATTCACAGCCCTCCCCCACCCCCTCCACAGGTAGGCACCATGAAAAGCCTGTCCAAAGCTAACTATGGCCTCATAACAACAGAGGTGGCTAACCTCACGGCAGCCATGCAAATGGAGACTAGTTGCATGACTACTGAATCAAACAACAATGCAATATGAAAACATACACAAATACATGGATACCGCCATACCCAATAGAACCAGCACCCTCACCTCTGAAAAAAAGGAAGCTGATTTGGTGGTCCTCAGCCATGAAGAAACTGTACAACAGAAGGAGGGGACCGATATGGAATAAGATGAAGTCCCAAGACTGGAAAAAACCCTTATCAGCCTCAATTAAAAGTTGAGATCCGTCATCAAATACTACAAAGTTAGCTGTGAAAATAGAATTGAAGCACACAGTAAAGACAACCACAAGGCCTCATGCAGTTATGTAAAGAATATCCATGGCAATGCTAAGATTTGTTCTGAGCTACTAGACAATGGTACCTCCTAGTCTGATCCAACAAATACTGCCAATATACTGGCTGACATACTGAGTGAAACTTTTATCCCCCCCCCCTCAAAGGACCAATCACAATACCAGTACACTGCCAGACACCCAGTATTACTGCTGCACAGGTTAAAACAACACTGTCCAAGGCCAAGAATACAGCTTCTATTGGGCCTGACAATATCCCTGGCTGTGTTCTAAATGAACTACAGACTGATCTCACCTCTGGCGTTGTCTATACTGAATTGTGCACTGCTACAGTCACCCCTTTCCACAAACGAGATGTGACTACAGACCCTGCGAAATACCCCCCCAACTGCCTGACAAGTCTGTTAAGCAAAGCTAGGGAATGCATCATCATGCACCTAATAAACAGGGATATGGGAATCTGAAGACTCAAGATCATACACAGTTTACTTTTGTGAAGGGTAGGTCATGCTTGCTCAATCAACCTGGTCAACTTTTTGCCATCAGTCACCTGAGCTGTGGATGAAGGCAAGGTGGCACATGCAACCTACCTTGATCTGGCCAAAGCCTTTGATAACATTCCCCACTAAGGAATCATACAAAAATCACTAAGCTAGGCATCAACCCCTATATCACTAGGTGTGTTGCAAACTGGGTCACAGAGAGGACTCACAGTGTGGAAATAGCTGACTCCAAGTCAGACTGCTGAGCAGTCATAAGTGGAGTCCCACAGGGTCCTGTCCTGGGTCCTCTCATGTTTGGTGTCAACTTCTCTGAACTCCATGTCAACATGAAAGGGTGCTGGCTGACAAAGTTTGCAGACAATTGCAAGTTGGGAGCTATTATTAACTATCCAAGTGATGTTGGAATCCTACTGAAAGGCCTCACTGAGACCAGTGACTGGTGTCAGATCCATGGCCTTAAGCTCACTGTCAGAAAATGTGTTGTCATCCCCTTTGTGGAAAACCCTGTTCCAATGATTTACCACAGTGATGGTAGTCCCCTGAACAAAGAAGGCATTATAAGAGATCTGGGTACAGATATTGACAGCAATGTCTCTTGACCACCACATTGCCACTGTGGTCACAAAGTCCTCCTATGTGGCACATCTCAGCACTAACACATTAGCATCCAGGAAGGAAGAGGTCATTGCCCCCCTGTACTCTTCTTGACAGATTGACACAGTTTGTTTCAGCATACATATTCTGATGGATGTGAGTTAGGTAAATGAAATGTATATCCTTGTTTTCTGACAACAATCATATCACAGTGATTTACCAGATAAATGATACTAATCTGCAAAACAGACCAGAAATATGAGTAATAAACCTGGGCAACCTGACACAATCTAACCAGTTGACAGGTATGCTCAGATCCCCATTCTGCAATGAATCTGGACCAAGGCTGACAAAGTGGTGGGTGGAAGCCATGAAAATGGGGATGTATCTGAAGTATTGGTGTAGGTGAGCTAACACAGTTGCTGTAGTAACATCCTCCTGTGTGCTCTAACATATATTTACTGAAATAGCACAAGTAATTGAATTAGAACATCTGCTATGGGTAATACATGTATTTGCAAATATATCAGTCACAACAGGGATGTAACAGCAGTGACAAACATACACCATTGTGAAAGTGCATACCCATAATGAACATCATCACAGTCACATACCATAAAGTCAAGTATACGAACTGTGTGAACAAATACATCATTCTTTGCCACTCACACATTAGTCCTGCATATAGAGTCCCAATTGTCAGTGTAGAATGAATCCTGACCTTGGTACAGGACATGTCTCAGTCTGCTCCTAAAAACACTTACAGCCAACAGATCAGCAGAAACTGGAGCAGCATGCATAATCAGATAAAGAAGGAGCCATAACACTTACATCCACCCCCCCCCCCTCCATACACAGCCCAAATAACATGTACACATGACATGTGTACACACTCATAACAGTCTGTTAACAGTGACCAGACATGCACAGGCCACTCACAAGTACACTTAACTCCTGAATGTACAGGCTCAGGAAACATATCTAAGGCCTCTTCCCTGACATGTCTGTGTGTGTACTACATCACTGGGATGGCAGCAGGAATGAAGTCAAGAAATAATGATAATAAATACGTCTGTGCCTGATTGACATCTGGACAAACCTGACATCATGTGGGGACAGAGGCACAAACACAGGGGTATATTGGACATACTGCTGTCATACATTGAGACAGTTGTAGCTGTCACTGGGTTTGTTGTAACATCCTTTATGAGGAATATGACGTTGGTAATACCAATAGATGTGAGTATTTACTGACTGCATTCCCCAGAGTCCACGACTGATTTACCAAGGACACCAACTGTCTGAGAAACAGACAAAACATAACAGGCAGATATGTGACCAGTCTGGGGACAGCGTGCCAGTGGAGAGGTATGTCAGAGACATATCACTGTGAGTTGTGAAGTCACTCACTAATTGCATGTCCACACAAACTCTGTCAATCTATCAATCCATGTGTATAACAGCACTGATGACATAAAATCTGTTCACAAATCTGGGGATATGTCCCCCATGTTGTTCGGCTGTCTCCACATGTCCTGTCCTGTGACGTATTGCCACCTACTGTATGTGAATCTATAGGCCACCACCTTTGTAATGTCCCTCACACAGGCAAGGAAAAGGGGCAAGGCCCACATTAAGGAATGTCCCATATGTCTGAACTAGCAGCAGGGTCCAGGCTCACAGCACAATGCAATGTGGGCACCTACATAGTGGTATGGCCGTAGCAATACCTGACATCTGCACATCTGTACTGAGGACAGACAGAAAGTAGATAGCCAACAGGTTATGCATTAGGATGAATGTTTTGAAAGACAGATGTCTGAAACTGAAAGGTATGCCATTACTACATGACAGCAGTCCTCAATGACATGTCAAAAAAAATAGTAGTCTATAGTTAATATCAACATATCAGATTAATATCCAATAGGAGAGACATAAAAATATACAGCTCAAACACCAAGAACAAGATGGTCAGTAGTCAGAGTCCAGCTTTGCATGCTGGGGTATATGGTTCCAGTAGTACAATCTGCAGTCTACTCTTACTTGGAAAAGCACTGTTAAAAGTACTAATGTAATGATATAATATGTGTTAAACTATATTTGTCAACTAGTGCACTGTAGCTAGTGTAACATGCAAGTGTGACTGCACATAACCTGGGATACTGCCCACATATGAAACAAATACAAAGAGAAAAGATTTTGGCACTATACATGTATACTCAGGTGTCCCATATAGTATACTCACACCCCTTCCTACTGTATTGACAGCACATAGAAGCATGTTATGTACAGGAAATTAAATACACTTATTAAAGCTGTCATTACCCTGCTAATTTATCAGACTTGAATGTGATAATGGTTACCAGGGCTGGTTTAAGCATTGCTTCAATGTAAATGTTAAGATTTGCGCACTGGTAAATGAAGCCTATAAGGTGTAAGGGCCTATTCATTTAACCGTATGTTAGCACCGCTTACCATCACGCAAACCCACGCAAACACTCTTAAAGCTGCTCAAAACTGCCTTAATTACTCTGTATCCAACAGTCCTTGTTCTGCCTACCCTGCACACCATAGTCAAAGCAATTTACCAGTAAACCACCTCAGCTGTATGGTTTTAGGATATTTTCTTAAACATACCCTTCTTTATAGCCAGTTTACAATAGGGAAGAGACACTGTGCAATTAATGTATGTAATGTATTAATATAATTAATATATATAAAACATATATATATATATATATATATATATATATATATATATATATATATATATAAACATACATATATATATATATATATATATATATACACACACACACACACATGCACACACACACACACACACACACACATATATATATATATATATATATGTATATATATATATATATATATATATATATATATATATATATATATATATTGCTGTTATACACTGAGATAGTTGATTGTGTTACAGGCTTTGTTGTAACATATCTTTTCTAAGGGATATAATGTCAGAAAAACAAATGGATGATGCCATTTACATAATGTAATCACCAGAGTATTATACTGATTTGCCAAGGACAACACCTGTCTGGGAAACAGTCTATATATAACAGGCTAACCTGTGGCCATTATTTGGATGGCCCTACAGTTGAGAGCTATGCAGAGACAGAACTTGTCAAACTGAAACCCATGCAGAAGTAGCATGTGCAGACATCCCTGTTAAACTAGCAGTATTCCAAACATATAACAGCAATGCTCACATTCTGCCCCTAAGTCTTGAACATTCTCCACCATTCACTTGGCTTGTCTCCACAAGTCTTGTTGTAAGAGATAGTAGCTCACACAACCCCAGGATGTCTTCCTCACAAGTAAGGGAAAGGACTAACACCCACATGGAGTAGTCATTTATAGGAGTGTGTTGCCATAACATTGGCTATTCGAATAACTACACAGCTGCTCTGCATGCCATTGGCAAGTGGGGAACCCCAATAGGTGCACAGGCCATCACCTGGTCATGAGCATCACCTACAAAAGTCATGCTGCCACCTATTAAAACGAGCCCTCTCCCTGTAGTCCACAGAGAGAGAGAGAGAGAGAGAGAGAGAGAACAAATAAAACATAAAATGGAAAAGAGAAGAAAGAAAAATGATAAGTGGAACATATAAGCAAGTAATTGAATGTAGTACTTGGTCTGTAATAATGGGAACTATGATTTGGAGGAATATATGTCCCAGCACAACTTGCTGTATTAATGTCCTGCTGAACAGCTGCTATGTCCATAGCATCTGGTCCTCTCTGCAGTGGGAGAGATCACAGACATTCCTCTCAAATGTACAGATCTTCACAGAATGTCCACAATTTACCATCATATTTTTTGTCTGTCCCCCTGAAATCTGTACTTTTCTGGCAAATAGCTGATTATTGAAGTCATCAAGTAATGACAAACACTTGGGTTTAAGACTCTACATCCTTAAGAATATTCACGGTAATGCAAAATGTATCATTATACAAACTTCCTATGTTTGGAACAGGAATATTTAAAGTCTGTCCCTATTTATCCCCCCATCATTTTAGGCTTTGTCCAGATGTGATGCTCTGAGAGGTTGCAAGGTAGGATCACAGCTCAGAAGCCTGACTCACCCTTGGGAAAGGACAGCTCATATATGACAACCGTCTGTCAAACAGTTATGACTGTGCCACTGCTAGGCCAGTTAATGGAATGTTTTCCATATCCATGTTACCTGTGATTATGAGTATGATACCTGCTTGCCTTGTAAAGCTAAGAGACCTATGGAAGGCATGTGCATGGTAAAGTACTGTTATAGACATGTGTGTTGAACTGCATGTGATATATTGAATTAATAATATTCAGCTGTACAGTGTTCTGCTGGGCAATATTCACATTTGTGACTATCTGTAGTCACATACACATATACCTGTATTGTGTAAACCAAACCATGGGCAGGTCTGTGAGCAATGACACTCTAACATAATAACCTACTTATGACTGTTGGACATCTTCCAGGTTATCACAGTGATGTCAAGCTCTACTGTGCAATCAACGTACTAATGTATGGTGTAGCTATATTAATACAGTATCAATACTGATGCCCCTTTTGACATCCATTTATGTCTGCCATTGTCCAGACGTACTGCTGTACCAGGTTGAGAAGTATGACTGAGCAGCAAGACTGTAAATACAGTGTGCCATATTAACACAGAACAGAAATGTATACCAGGTATCCCCTGATCACATGTATGTATGCATATGTTCAGCTGGAGGGCACAAAACTAATCACATGGGTTTCAAGCAGTCAGGTACACAGGTTGTGCATGTTACACATGTGTGTAATATCAGTGTCAGTACATGCAACAGACATAAATGTGTACATCTACTGGTTATTGCATTGCCCTGACACTGATATGGGTACTAGAGTAGGCATGATTATCATGTATTAATCAGAGAAGTGTCCAACTGTGTTATGATTCTCTGTCCATGCCTACCACCACCAGCTATATCAGCATATATATATAGTGGATATCACAAGTGTACACACCCCTGTTGGAATACCAGGTTTGTGTGCTGTATGACAATCAGACCACAGAAGATCACTTCATAATGTTTCTCATCTTGAATGTGACCCCTAACCCGTACAATTCCATTGAAATCCAATCAAAGCTGTTCCTAGAAAGGTGAGCAACTATTGCCAAGGGAAGATGTGCCCTAATGTTAGAGTCCAGACCAAGATGGATAAATGCTGTAACCATCTCAAGAGGTGCATACACAAGATATCAGTTTTAGGGTTTGCACACTCATTCAACTGGCTTATTGTACTGAGTATTATTTCCATATGTTTTCACAGACCAGATTGTTATATTTTCAATTGAATTGTACAGGTTATAGGTCACATTACAGGTGGGAATTGTTTTGAAATGAGTTATTGTGGTGTCATGTTCCAATATCACAAATACCACGCAGTGTAACAGGGGTGTCTATCCTTTATATCCTCTGTAGTTATATGGACTCAGCAGAACCTGACCTGTATAATCAGCTTCCAAGGTAGAGTAATCCCCTTTGGTGGACAGCAGCGATACACAAACCACATAATAGGTTGCTACACTGGCTGTACAGGGACACTGGTGCAGGCAATGACTTGGAAGCAAGTCCACCTATATCTGAGCAAGCATGTAAGTTCACAGGTGACTTCCTGTAAGGCTGAGTATGACTACAAATCAGACATATCCACACTACCAAGGACAATTGCAACTGTGTCTCCACATATGTTGTAAGTCTCAGAGGAAACAACACAACTGACCTTGTACTGGGAGATAAAGAACATGTCATAGACACGTGCCGTGGATATAGGCAACCTGCATCACGCAGGTTAGGTGGGAACATTGCCACCCTGTCCACCCAAGTTGTACAGGGGGATATGCACATCAACCACACTCCTCCCCTCAGCAATGGCGACCATGTACATATTGCCTACTGATGGCAACAACAGCATATCTCCATGGGGCAGAATAACATCAGTGTTTGCCTCTTGCATGAACTCAGGCATGTGCTCACAGCTCCATCACATACCACAGTCAAACACAGACCTGCCATCATCCACACACCATCCACATGGAAGATTCCCACTGTCAACCCTTTACACAGAAATGAATGTAGAATAGTGGATTATGTAATCAAGTGTCCAACATTGGGGGGAATAAGATAGCTCAGGGATGGGAGTGTAATGTAAACTGCTATAGCCATGATAACTTGGAGGGTTATGATGTAGTATGGATTATTTCAAAGTAATATCCAATGTTGATGTACAATTTGACAACTGTATGAGTTCCTGTGAACTTTTTCCTGTTTATGTCTTTCAGGTAACATGCATAGTGCTCATCTACCAGCATTCTCTGTTTGGGAAACTAACATCATCACCCAATATCAGATTGGACATTATGCCCTGTTATTTGGATGGAAAGGAGAAGATGTGTGGGAGAGGACTGTCCTGTGGAACAGTGTGGTCCACAGGGTAAATGATGCCAGCCTGCAAAGCAGAACGTATAAGCATGTGCAGCATTGGGCCACCGACTTCATCTGCCATGCCTGTCAATGGGCTGCTGCTGTAGCAAGGGACCGGCTAGCCACAGGTGGGACTCCAGCCATCCAGCCCCCACTGACATCCACCGAGGAGCTCCTCACAAATCTTGGGGCACACACCCAATGCACAAGCCATGAAGTTGAGGGAAGCACACACACACTGGACAAGGAGCGTACAGGTAAGGGCCCAGTGGGGATTAGGACACTAATGTATCAGACATACATGTATCTGTACTGTATCTACATCTATGTGTCAGGTCCGATTGCAGTTGTGGATGGGGTTTTCTATTGCACAGAGGTGCACATCTATGATGAGGACAGGACATTGTGTATTATTGTGGTTAGCACTGTGGATGTTCAGACATGCGACATCCATCCTATACCAAAGCCAAATGTGAGTCTGCTGACAATAACTCCCTCTCACAAGGACCCTCTGGTCTGCATATGGGCAGCAGCCTGAAGCTGCTGAGTATGACATTGTTCTGTTGTTGCCTGGCAATACCCCAGTCATGTGAACCACATGCAATTTACCATGCACACAACCATCAGTAATAGCTATATTGCTTTATGTAATAGCTATATTCCTTTTTGAGCATGTTCACTTGTGCTGGGGTTAACTGCATTGCTTCACAGTGGTCATCACTGGGGCCTATCTGATGTGAATTCAATGTTCCTGTAGCATACCTCACAACTTGTCACTGCCAAGACATCTGGACAGAGGCCAGCAAAATGGGCTGGACAAACAGCACATTAGTGTTATACAGTGGTGTACACACCACTCTTAAGATGCAAGGTGTTCCTGTTACATACTAATTAGGACCACACTATGTCAGTCCACACCTCTTCCAGCCTTTAATGTGACTCATAACAGGAACAGCTCACTTGTAAGACCAAGCATCTGGACTCTTGTATTGCACCTACAAGGCTGGCCACCTGTGAGGGTGGCAGACATCATATCAACATGATGTTTCAGTCAGGTATGATACCTCATGCTGCCATATGTGTCAGTACACTCACTGTTTCCTATTTAGCTATAGTGTCACATACATGGGCATTGTTAAGGCATGCAGACCACTTCCAACCATGTATAGGTTTCAAACATATGGATATTCCAGACACATCTGTACAGAGGACTTTACAATGGTTTAACCTGCTGCATGTGAGGCAGATGCTGTTGCCACACTATATAAAGTAATGGCAGTGGGAGGTGGTCATCAGCCAGGTATGGTATACACATCAAAATGTTATAAGCCACACAATATATGATCCTCACACACACAAACAGTTGCCTGCATTGGGATTAGAACTCCTGCCTATGTAGGTATTCCTACTAAAGTGCTATGCAATTATCAGACACACCATAGAGCTTATACATTTCCACCTTTTCCAAAGGTACTTCTAAGGTGGATGGCATTAACAGGACTACTAAATTAGAGTAAGGGGAAGTGTAAATGGTAGCACACAGGTCAAAAATGGCATAAGCCAGACAGTACATGATTCTCACACACATACACACACACTTGCCAGTATTGGGATTAGAACTCCTTCCTATCTAGGTATGTCTACTGTAGTGTTATGCAGTTACCGCATGCACTACAGAGCTTACTGAACTTTCACATTGTCAAAGCTGCTGATAACTGCACAGCTGTGTAAAGTATTACAGGTGGCAGACAGTCTACCTTCTATTCCACCTGTACATCATACTAGTTCTTTCTATCTTGCACTTCAACTAGCATTATGGCTTGGCACTTCACCAGGGTAATGTAGCAAAAAGTGTGGCACACCTGGAAGTCGTCAGCAGGTGTAACCCCAGTACTTACTAGTTATGTCCACCCCTCCTAGCATGTTTGAAGGGCAGTTTTCTGTGCTTTCACCCATTAACCTGGTGCACTTGTCCATTCTGAGGCACTGTTGCAACTGCCTCATGTACACAGACAACCCTCCCCTCTAAACTCCAAACACTCAGACCTGTGAGGGTTACCAATATATCACCCAATGTGGACATATGCACTCTCCAGCAAAGACATGACTAGCAAGTCAAGAGGATATGATCAACACCTGTACCACACCATGTGAAACACATAAATCACCATGACAGCCCTGACATACAGTGAAAAGCCACACACACACCTTCCCAGAAGCACTCAATGGACATTTACCCAAAAAGAACAGACCAGCAAGACAGACACCCACTCAGACACCATGAGATGGCACATGCCAAGGGACACATATTTAACCTGCACATTGTGCCTCTCAACCTAGGCTCCTAACCACCTTGCACAATACAGTAATCATGGGTAACTCAATACTGAGGCACACACATATCCCACTCACTAAGTTGAATATGGAGCAGGTAAGTGCCAAATATCTATCACATGCCTGCATCCAACACATGATACAGCCAGTCATGGCACTCCACAACAACTACGAGTATCACTCTATATCCATGTTGGTGTGAATGACTTGGGACACACCTCCCTGGACTATATGACAAGAGACATGGTTGAACTCTCTGTTTATGTGGTTCAGGGAGGTGTGATCGTAGTCCTGAGCAGTGTACCGCCATTACCCAGAATGATGCTGAAGTACTATCAACAGATTGACTACAACATTGGCTTACATCTTTTGTGTCATTCTCAGGAGATCCAGTACCTCTCTGCTTCGGATGACATGACTGACAGAACCCAATGACTTGCCAAAGATGTCCTACATCTGTCACCACTGGGTTTTCAGGTACTGGCTAAGTGTCTTGCCACCCTATGATGCCTTATTAGGCAGTGTTCCTAATGTTATTACCACCATAACAGCTAGACATGTATGCAATCTGAGGGTCATGCTGCTCAACAGTAGATATCTAACTGTCAGGATGCAGTCACTCCAAGCACTCAGAGTGGAGGACACATGTCTGCAGTAATGGAGAGGTGGTTCACAGCAGAAAACAGCAGACCTGCAGTATTAGGCTATGATGCATTTCACAGCTGTCAGTCTCCAAACATGGACCACACCACACCTCCACAGGTGGTGTTGTCTCCATATTCATTATGGCTAGGAACACCTCCAGACTAGTATCCCAGCATAATGCACTGGAAATACTTCCAGTACAACTGCCTTGGGGTACTAGTGCAATCCAGACCATAGCCTGCTATAGAGCCACATCTATGTCCCTAGACTGTCAATGCACATTCCTCAATACCCTGTCATCTATGATGATCCAACACAACACTGACTTAGTATGAGTCTTCAACTACCCCTCTATCACCTGGGGAAATTAGCCAAGTGCCAGTATGGTGGCCCAACACTTCTGGGATTCATCATTTCCAATGCCCTGGACCAGCTTATACTGACACCGGTAGAGGATGCAACAACCTTGATCTGTGTTGACTACTTAAATATGGAAGTGTTGCTCATCCACAGATGTCAATCCCTCCATGGTGAGATCCACACAGGCTGTAATCAGCATGGAAATAAACATATCAGCCACACCCCCACAAAGGTAACCTCCTTGCAAAACCTCTCCAGAGCTGACTTTGCAGCCATGAAAACAGGAGTGGATGTCTTCACTGCACCCATGACAATGGAAAATAGCTGCATGACTGTGGAATCATACACATATGCACTGTACAAACAGGTACATGAATGCATGGTACTAGTCAGAGGCAACAGAACCCAAACACTGTCCTCCAAGCACTGGGAGACAATGTGATGATCCCCAGCCATTACTAAAGTGTACATCAGAAGGAGGACACTGTTCCAGAGAAAGGTGGTGTCACATGACTGTTGAACTCCCTTAGCCTGAAACACAACTTTGTATCCCTCATGGAATCCCCTACAGGCATCTCTGATGGCAGACATGCAGCAGACATTGACAACAGTCACAACAGCCTTTGATAGTTACATCAACAACCTCCACAGCATTAAACACAGGTATTGTGAATTACTGCACAATGCTAATACCTATCCTGAGACAACAGATATTGACCACAGTCTTGGCAACACATTCAGTGCCAGCTTTATCCCTCTCTCCCCCCAAAAGTGAAGTGCTGAGTGAATGTGTTCTCACATGCTGTATTCCGTTTCTGTTCTAGGCATGTGTGTGTCACCAGGATGTGGCCCTGCAGTAAGACCATGGGGTATGGCAGTGTGGTAACACATCTACCATGTCATAGGTAGGGTACAGTATGTGCACGGAAATCCCCGGTCTGTAACACAGTGATTACATATGCCTCACAGATTATAGGGCTTGTACATAGGTATATGTTGATTTACAGCATCTGTTGTAGAATGGAGAATGGTATGTGTTGTGGTTTGGACATACCTCCAATTGCTAATAGCCACAGCCACAGGGGATATTCATCAACCAAACTCACTGAGATAACTATTCACACACACACAAACACACACACACACACACACACACACACACACACACACACACACACACACACACACTTGCTAGTACTGAGGTCTATAGGTTAATTGCTTCATAGTTGTGTAGTAGGTGAATGGATCTGAAGGCTCTACAAGGCTAGCCCAAGGGAATACCCTGGCATCAGGCCACATGAAAATAGTCCCCAGTGTGGCTCAGGAGTATAGTCACTGGAGTGGTTCCCAGGGGTGGGTATTGTATTCCCCATTCACTCATCCAGATTTCTACTGTGGGTGGCCAGTAATGTGCACTGCTTCACATGTATGTGATTTATATTCCATAACCTTGTCAGTGTCTGGGTTGTGCATATGTCCCACATGCATGTTATTTTAAGTGTGGAAGTGTGCTTGAGGTCTCTGGGGCATGTTGTCTGGACAGATTTGTATCTTCAGAAGTAGCATTCCTGACCTCATTTGGTAAGACCTGGCTATGTAATTGAGGTAGTGATTGCACCTACATAGACAGTATGATAAGGGGATTCACTGGAGTTTTTGGCATCTGTCCATACAGGGCATGTGTATAAGGCATGGTATTCCCTTTTTGGGGTACATTTGAAGACTCTACAGTTTCTGCAGGTGTCCAGTGTGGAACATGTCAAAAGGGCCACTGTACACATTGATTGGGCTACTGAGGGTATGTAACAGGGTGCCATGTCCTTTTACTTGCTGGAAAACACACACTCAGTCAGGAGATGTAACACATCAAAGTACTTTCTGATGTCAGTGGCACTGTTGTGGTCAACAGGCAGCTGACTGCCAACCTGTGTTTCCCATTCTGTTATAACAACGTCACTATTTAGTGGACTACCACCAAAGTATTACTTCATGTGAGCCACGGTGTTCCCAAAGGTAATGGTGACACATCTCTTGGCACTGAGGTAATGTCCAGAGTTCTGACAACAGTCATAGGTATCAAGTGACCTTTGGGCATGATGTCAACATCACATGGATTGGGAATGCTACCACCCACCTTACTGTTGTATGCAAACACTATCAGCTAGGGTGCCTTTGTGTTCTACTGTGCCTCAGAAGGGTAGATCCCAAACATGAGAAAACATGGGTCCATACCCTGTGTGACACCAGTCATGTCTGGTCAATGGTTTGACATGGAGTCCACTGCAATCACACCGTGGGTACTACCTGTGAGGCAATTTGCAGGAGAACTACTGATATAGTGGTTGCTGCTTAGCCAAGTGTGTCTCTATATGATTCATGGGTGGAGAGTGGTCTCTGAGTATTAGAAGGGTTGCCTACATTGCTAACTAATTCCTACTGCCACATAGTCATTGCACATGGCACTACACATTTAGGGCTGTGGATTGACTACACCAATCTCTATGGTATTTGACAACTGTTGGCCTTGTAATGTGAACATTGGGACATATACTAGGTCCTCAACATAATAATTTAGCAAAACCTGACCCCCAATGAATCCTGTTATTACACAATCACACCAACACCCACACAGGATACTGATGACACACACACACACACACACACACACACACACACACACACACACACACACACACACACACACACACACACACACACACACTTGCCAGTACTGGGTTTTGTACCCCTACCTAGCTATGTATTGCTACTACAGTATTACGCATTTATCACACACACCACAGAGCTTAGAGGATGGATGTTGTCCCAAGGTACTTCTAAGGTGAGGAACACCACCAGCCCTTGTAAATACTGGCATTGGCTGATGTACTGGGTGAGAGATTTCACAAAAATAATTTTCCCTACACACACATTTACATTTGCCAGGAGTGAGGTTCAAACTTCTATCTAATTATGTTTTCAGACCATTAGGTTCCACATGTACCACATGCACCACTGATCTTACATGGTTTAAGGTTGCCAACAGGTACTTCTAAGGTGAATGATATCTGCAAGACTGCTAAAGTCAGGCACTGAGAAGTGCACTGGGTGTAAATGGCGTCAAAATCTTTAAGGTACGGACACATATATGTACACACACACAAACACTTGCCAGGAATGAGATTCATACTCCTACCTATGTAGTTATCGCTACTACATTGTTCCGCATTTATCACACGCGCCACAGAGCTTATAGGTAGAACAGTTTCCAAATATACCTCTAAAGTGAGTGACATCAGCAGCAGTGCTAAAGGAGGGGTAAGAGAAGTGAAGTAAGTGTGAATGGCCACAAAATCAGGTCTTTACAAAGACACACACATGCTCTCACACAAACACACACATTTTCACAGTTGCCAGGACCAGGATTAGAACTCCTACCGCACTAGTTTGCTATACTACAGTATTATGCAGCTATCGCAAGCACCACTGAGCTTATATGTTGGAGAGCTGTCCATAGCTATCTTTGAAGGTGAGTGACATCAGCAGTGCTAAAGGAGGGGTAAGGGAAGTGTAGTAAATGTTAATGGACATAAAATCAGGTCTCTACAAAGACACACAACACTCTCACACACAAATTTTCACAGTTGCTAGGACCAAGATTAGAACTCCTGCCTCACTAGTTTGCTACACTATAGTATTACATGGGTATCAAAAGCGCCACAGAGCTTATATGTTGGAGAGCTGTCCAAAAGTATCAACATCAGCAGCAGTGCTAAAGGAGGGGTAAGGGAAGTGTAGTAAGTGTGAATGGCCACAAAATCAGGTCTCTGCAAAGACACACAACACTCTCTCATACAAATACACATATTTTCATAGTTGCTAGGACCAGAATTAGAACTCCTACCTAACTAGTTTGCTACACTATAGCATTAAGCACTTATCACAAGCACCACAGAGCTTATATGTTGGAGAGCTGTCCAAAGTTATCTTTGAAGGTGAGTGACATCAGCAGCAGTGCTAAAGGAGGGGTAAGGGAAGTTTAGTGAGTGTGAATGGCCTCAACCACATTCATCTAGAAGCAAACACACACACACACACACACACACACACACACACACACACACACACCTTTACATTTGACAGTACTGAAATTACAACTGGTACATGGATACTTATTTGTACTGTGTATTGTTACACAGTTATTACGAGCACCACTGAGACTATAGGGCAGAGGGCTAACCAAAGGAATTTCTACAGTGAATGACATCAGCACATCATGTGACATAAGCCAATGGGAAGGGTACTGCGTGGGAAAGTCCTCATAATGGGATTCTCTCTGCTGCTGTCTGTCTTTCTCTTCCTCAAGTCTCTGCGTGTGTATGTTTGACATATTATATTATGTTGGCCTTAGATATGTGTGAGGATTCCTGTCCAATGTGTGTGTGTGTGTGTGTGTGTGTGTGTGTGTGTAGTATCAATGGTGTACAATTTGGTGTGTACGCAGAGATATCTGCGAATAACCAATATCTGTAGTCCACTGTGTTGTCAGACATGGGCTTCATTTCTCTAAGTGTAGGAGCATGCCCAGTATGACATTCTATACTGAGTGTGTGCATCCATTCCAGGCAGGGTTGGACTCCAGTTCAGGGTTTTGTGTGCTACAGCTACACATAGCAAACTGTTTCTGCAGGATATCTGTAGATATGTTGCCAATTTGGAGTTGCAATGGGTGTAACATATGGGGGATACTGTAACTATTGCTGTCTGTGCTGCTTGTGTAACATGGTTGGTTGTAGCATAGATTTTCTGACATATGTACTGTTATACATTGTGATGTATCATGCCATCAACTACTGCCAGTTATTATTCTTTGCTTACAGTTATTTACCAGGGAAATACAAGATGGAAGAAGCTGAGACCAATATTCTGAGGCATATAGACTGCACATTCTGTCACACTCCTCCCATTGTGGAGGGGTAGCTACAGACAATAGACTGCTGGTTCTGTGTAAATGGTCCAGCAACTTGTTAGTATGCTGGCTGAGGATCCCCTCCTTGTGCTTTTCTCAACTTCATGGAATGGCTATATCCTGCTGGGGCCATACCTCTCAGCTGTACAGATGCACCCAGGTTATCCAGAGGCAGGATTCATATATATGGACAGTTTGCCTTCACATTGTGGTTTATAAGCAGTTTTGTGGCTACTCATTCATGAGTTTGCAGTCAGGGGGTAGAATGCGTGGACATTAGAATTTCAGACTTCACACACTCCATGACATCCATGCTTCTGCACCCCCCCCCCCCCATTATTCTCTCCTCTTCCTAACATTATGTAAGCAATATCTCAAAGGTATCCCTATAGTTGGGCCTTTATCCCAATAGTATTTATGGCCTAGTCCACAGTTCTTGCAGTAGGATATGGGGAGGCATGCTACTGGCATTTGTCAGCATGGCCTTGCATTTGTTTTCTGTTTACTGTGCTAGGTTGTTAGTTAGGACCCCCTGACATTCCATACAGTGGCACTCTGGGTGAGGCATGGGCCTTTGCCAGAGGACTGTAGGCCATTTGAGAGTGCTGCAGGCCATCTATAGAAGGCCAGTGCATTCTGTCACTCATACGTTCCCAGGCTGCAAGCCAGTGGATTATCCTGGGGTGACAGTGGTAAGTGGTTGAGCTGTTCCCATCAGTCCTTCCTGTTCATACTGATCCACGGGTCTGGATGTGGTCAGGTTGCTGTTTACAGCTAGGGACACACCTGCATGGGACACTTTTTCAGCATGCCACATCATGTATGTATTCCCATACAGAGATAAGTTCATGTTGTACTCATTCCCTACAGCAAGGCTATGACCTGTGATAAATCTGTGGCTGATGGTGGGGTGAGCTGGGTGCATGAGTGATATGGAAGCTACTTGCACCTGACTCACAAATATACCTGGGACATTCCTCTTATGCAGGCTTGTTTATGGACATGGGAAGCCTGTCATCACTTTATAACTGTGCCTTTTGTGGTCTGCCAGTGATTGGCCAGACTACCAGTATTCCATACTAGAGGGACAACTAATGCAATGCTAACCTCTGTGTATAATTCCAAACTTGTGTGCAGTTGACAGTTATTTCATATGCACTCTGTGTAAGTTACTTCCACGTGTGTACTGTTTCTATGCATGGGCCCTTGTTCATGGCATGTCCAGCTTTTGGACTGTGACAGATATTGACATCTGGATAGTGAGTATGTACAACTGCTGACATGGGTGTAGCTGAGAAGCAGTGTGGTTGGCACTACAGTTGTTAGAACATGGCCTTGTCGTCCACTGTAATGTACCTAGGCGACCGAGACACAACCATCCAGGCCCATATGCTGACCACTTCCAGGCAATATTAAACACACAACAAACTTATCATACTGACCCCTGCGTATTGTACACATGCAACAATGTAGATTGGGGCAGCTTTGGCAATCTGTGCTCAAGTGATATTACTCCTCAAGCTTACATGTTACTGCATTTCTACATGGGATTGTGGGGTGGGGGTGCATACCTGAAGACTTTACACATTTGCAATGACTGTACTGGCATTTTAAGGCAAGCAACCCAAAATCCAAAAAGGCAAAGACCGTACTCCTCGATCAGCAAAAGGTTCTTTTATTTAACATTACACCACTGAAAGCACGTTTTCGTTGGAAAACCAACTACATCAGACGCTTGGTTTTCCAACGAAAACATGCTTTCAGTGGTGTAACGTTAAATAAAAGAACCTTTTGCTGATCGAGGAGTACGGTCTTTGCCTTTTTGGATTTTGGGTTGCTTGCCTTATTGTGGAGTTTGGTTCTCCCCGGTGGTTCTCCGTGCCTGCTTGCTGTGGTTTTACGTGGTTTCTTACTATTTCCAGCTTTCTTTGGTTGTACTGGCATTTTGGTTACTCTGTTGGCTTCCATTTCATATTGTATTGTGACCTATCATGCAGAAAGGAGCCATATCAGTAAAGTACACATGTTAGATCTTAATGGCATAAATTTCAGTTTCAGACTTCTTACCCTACAAAACTAGAATGCAACTGCCAGACCTGTTGTAGTATGTCTGTGTAGGTCTGCTGGGGGGGCTGTTCACCATTGCCATCATTTGGGG
This sequence comes from Protopterus annectens, assembly GCF_019279795.1. Lineage (NCBI taxonomy): Eukaryota > Metazoa > Chordata > Ceratodontiformes > Protopteridae > Protopterus > Protopterus annectens. The sequence continues at coordinate 1,020,239,491 of NC_056727.1, forward strand.
TCCTTAGCCCGACCTTTTTTATGGTCATCTACACCTGTCCTGCTGGGTGAGGCTGGTGGTGGGTATGTGACCCTCACTGACATCCATGTGTGTGACCCATTTACACCCACAGTTATTTTGGCTATCACATGAACTGCAGAGGGGTTGTCACCTTGTGTAGTGGTCCCTAGTATGTTGACACAAGTATTTGTTATGAATTTCCTGTTGTCTCATATACCTGTCAGGTGTCTGCTGCTATCCCATTCAGCCCCCCAATTCCCTTGCATGCTTGCATCCATATCATACATACAAGTATCAGAACATACTACTCCATTCAGTAACTGATAGGAAGGGTGACTTACCTTGTTGCTGGGCCAGTACTGAGGACAGTGCTGGAGGGCTAATGATGTCTGATGCACACAGTACACTCCCTATACAAGTTAAAGCATAGGTAGTGTCATGTTTGGCATCCCTTTTACTGTATGTGCGAGTTGGAGAGAGGTATCAATCCCTGGATCCCTACAGTGTCAGTTTGTGTGCTATGCGTTGCCTCTTTGTCAAGGCATGGGCATACTGGGCACGCCTCCTTCTGCCTACAGGGGCAGGCTCAGGATGTTCTTCCTCAGAGTCCCTCTGTGCCTGTGTTGGCCTTGGCAATGGTGGGGGGCTGTGTGACCCTGCCCCGTGTTGTTCCTGCTGCAGCTGTTTCCACAGGAACATATTGTGTAGCATGGCATACATTATGAACATTTGTGTACATGTAGCTGGAGAGTACTGCAAGGCTCCACCGGATATGTCAAGGCAGCTGGACTGTTACTTGAGCTTCCCAAACACACACTCTACAATGATCCTGGTTTGTGCATGTGCCTCATTATGATGTTCTTGTTTGGGTGTGTGTGCGCATTTCTGATGGGTGTCATCAGCCACGGCTCCAGTGCATAGCCAGCATCCCCCACTAGATGGCCATATGGGATGTCCCCCCTGGCAAATGCCTGATACAGCTGTGAGTAATGCCAGATTTGGGAGTCATGATAGCTTCCAGGGTTGCCAGCACCCACATTCATAATAATGCCCTGGGCATCGCACACTGGCAGTTGATGGAGGGGAAGCCCTTGTGGTTTATGTAGACCCTACCCAACTCGCAAGGTGGTGCTTTGATGTGGATGTGTGTGCAAACTATAGTGCCAATTACCTCAGGGTATTCTGCTATATGGTGGAAGAGATGCATACTTCTGGTCAATGCCTCACGGGTGGTGGGGAAATATATGTGCTCATTGGCATGTGGTGTCATGATATCCAGGAACTGGTGGAGTACCCTGGATGCTGATGCCTGTGAGACCCGCATGATATCCCCAGTTGGTCTTTGGAAGGTACATGTGGCTAGTATTCTTATGTCTACACATACCTTGGTATCCACTGGGATAGGTTCCCCTCTATTAGTTCTTTGTGTGAGACGTGGCCGGCACATCTTAACAATTTGGTGTAGAATGTCTCTGTCCACCCTATAGTGCTCCACTATCTCCAGCTCATGTAGGCCCTGGTAAGTTCCCCTGGGTCTGTACACTCTTCTCCTCTTCCTCACTGTGGGTTGGTTGTCAGTATTCTCCTCCTCACCACCCTCCTCTGTAGCACATACTGATGGAGTAAAGCAGCAGCAGCCTCTAACATTTTCAGTTTTGCCAGTTACAAATCCCCCATCTGTGTACACCTGTGGTGTAGAGTTTATGGGAAAAAACAGTCTGTAGGGTGTTCCTATAGTCTATAGTAGTGTGCTGGGCTGCTGTATGTGTAATTGGTTGATTCTGATACATTCCACCTGCCAGCTATGCTAGTTCTCCTTGATTGCCTTCTTACTGCTCAGTTCCTCCCTATTTGAGCCCCGAGGTGCTCAGCGCATACCCAATGCTGAAATGTCAACAGTGCTACCATTTTCTCTCTTTTTTTTTATTTGTTTAAAACCCGGTGAGTGGCACGCACACCCATTTAGGCTATGTACACGCTGCTCAGGAACATCTGACTCACCCCCTTCCTTAACTGTGCTTAGCTAAGGGCAAACACGGGCCAGAGAGCTCCAATGAGCTTACAACAAGCATGACACACCCCCTTATGAAGTCATTCAGCTCTTACACTTGCACTGTTGTATTGCTGCACCTACATGGTTACATAGCAAATAAATAAATAACTCCCAAATGCTAAACGTGGTCTGTCACAAAAACAGTCAATATTAGCAGAAAAAAAAGACAAAAAATCCACCCAAGGATGGCCAATCAATGAAATCCACAAGTGCTTCAATTAAAATGTAGTCCTTTAATACGAATAAAACTTTGACTTGAAAATAAAATGAAAAATAAAAAAGCTCAAAACTGTCCCTTGAAGATATCCGATAAGCGCTTTCGACTGTTGTCTTCCTCAGATCGTCCATGGTTACGTACAAGCTGACACTTTGAAGAAATATGTGATTCAGTGTAACTTCCCTCATTTGCATACCCCAGTGTGTAGGTCATTAGTTACTGCACTAACACAGACCCTTTCCCCTTGACAACCAGTGCTCCCTGGTATTGTTTACATTCTGCATGCCATTGACTATAATGGCAAAACCCAGTCATAGCTTAAAATTGACTTTTCTCATTTTTATTATTTTTGCCACAATCCCATTTGTGTGCCGCTGCCCTATGCTTAAATGGCTGAGATCGGCCAAAGAAAATAATAATTTTCATAATAATCACTTTTCAATGCCAATGGCCTTATATTTGGCCACTGGTATGTCTAATGTACATAATACATGCTTTTCCACGAGCCGTCATGCCTCTGTTTTGTCAGTTGCAAAAATGTACTCAGTTATTTTCTGAATACATTTCTGCATTGACACTGTTCTAGCACAGAGACCTAGCAGCTTGGTGGATTGCAAAATCACCTCATTTGCATGGTTTCCCCAGCAAATGAGGTGATTTGCATATTTGCCGGTTTTCCATGCTAGAACAGTGTAGGACCACTCGTGCATGTGAAAATGGCACTATCCTGAATAGTCTGGTGGCCATTTTCCATGCAGGAGCTCCTACACTGTTCCTGCACAGAAATTACGGCTTCCTGAATCCCGGGGCTTGTGATTTTAAGCTGCCCACCACTAGTGTAAATTGAGCTAAATAATCTCCTTTTTTTCTACACTGCTGTTGAAATCCCAAATTACTTATTTGCTTTTCTGTTGGCTTATATTGAAAAAGTGCATTTTGCCTCATCATTACCTATCCAGCTGTTGGATAAAGTAGTATATTTTTACACTGTAGCAGGCACTTGTTTTTACATAAATAGATCAGTGGATTTTCCATCTAATGCACTGAAAGGTAGCCTGATCTGTTTCAGGTTGGAGAAACAGTTGAGATTTCTGCACATAGTTTTACTGGCTGGAGGGCCTGTTAATCAGCTTATCTTGCTTTTAGTGCCTATATAAATTCTGTACAACTGAGTGGCTCCCGGCTTAATTATACAAAATAAAGTACTTTTATTGAATAATAATACTTTTATAAGCTGTTTAAAGTACACTGCTGTGCTGTATCCATATCTTTAATTTTATTTGTGGTAGCATTTCACTCTGGACACTCCTTTACTATGCTTTTACATTAGGTGAACTATTATTCATCTAGATACAGTAGGTGCTTACCTGGCCCATCTTAGCTAGGAAGCACACAAAAGTGCTCTAAGTACTTTTTTCCACTTCCCTTATATACTTTGACTGTACATAAGCAGTTTCAAAAAAATGAACTGTCTGCTGCTGTTCTAAGTAGTCAATTGCACTGTATTACATTTTATCTGTTAGCTGTAGGACTGTTGCAGGTAGTTTGTGTCATCTTGTTACACTTGGGCTCCAAACCAGCTATTCTACAGTAAGAAGGTATTTTTCTGCACCCTTGTGGCAGAAGTATGGTGATCTAACCTGTCTGAGTTGGGGATTGCTGGTGGAGGCGTATTGTGTGCTTTACTGATTGGTAGTTAACTTAAAAGTTGTTTCTCTTTGCTTGTATTTAAGCCTCGTGTTTGTGCAGTGCTGCTCTTTGCACAGAGGTTGTTAGCAGTGCCCTGTACAGATCCAAAAGCCTAGATACTCAGTTTTTCCCTAAACACTTGTCAATGAAATATTTCCAAGTTTTTCTGCTGCTCTAGGAGCAACACAAAGTATAGGCCCCTCTTGTAGTCTAGGTGCTACAAGGACAGGCCTGTCAAATTAACCCATCTTCTTCCCTAAAACATATAGTAAGAGCCTGCTATCATGGACGGTCAGTTTTCCATCATCTCTCTAGCCAGCCTGCTAGACATGGGCATCCTTGCCAATGTAGCAATTGTCTTATGTATACTGACAACCACTTACTCCTGAAACAAATACTTTATGTGAGAGATGTATTTATACTATGAAACTGGAGGCAAGAATCTCACATTAGGACAAACTGAATGCCAAACAGGTTGGCAGCACACACACATGCACACACACACACACACACACACACACACACACACACACACACACACACACACACACACACACACACACACATAGACACACACACACACACACACACACACACACACACACACACACACACACACACACACACACACACACATAGACACACGCACACACACACACACACACACACACACACACACACACACACACACACACACTATGAAACTGGAGGCAAGAATCTCACATTAGGACAATACTAACCTATGAAAATTCCTATGAATTTCTACGAAATTCCTTGAATGCCCAACAGGTTGTCAACACACACACACACACACACACACACACACACACACACACACACACACACACACACACACACACACACACACACACACACACACATCACACACACACTTCCCAAACTAAATAAGGACATGATACATAGAGCCACATACGAGGAAGTACTCCGTAGTAACTTACCAAAACATCAGAGGCCTCCCAAATGGAAGCTACTTCCACACATAACGCAAAAACAACCACAACATATAATACACAAACAAGTGCCTCGACAAATAAGCCCATAAGGTGTAACACCACAAAATCTAATGTACTAATCATAGGTGACTCCACTGTGAGACACACAGATGTTCCCCTCACTGGGGTGGATAAGGAACGAGTTATAGTTAGTTGAATGTGAGGTGCCAGGATCCATCAAGTCACTCAACCACTCAAGTCACTCAGCCACAAGTACCGGTATGACTCAATGGTAGTCCACGTGGAAGTGAATAACTTGAGATGTATCTCACTGTACTATATGAAGAGAGACATGACTGTGGTCTTAGATTACGTGTCACATGCAGGTATAAGTGTAGCCTTAAGCAGCATTCTACCTTCTCCAAGTATGATGCCACAATACAAACAAAAAAAAAATGATTGACTTTAACAATTGGCTTAGCTTATGGTGTCAGTCCAAGGGGATCCACTATCTGTCAGCCTGACAGGACATGGTCGATAGGCCACACTGCTTTGCCTTAGATGGTCTGCACCTGTCTCCTCTAGACTTTCAGATACTGGCAAAGGCATTAGCCAACCCTATTGTGCCTTTTTTTAGGCAGTGTTAAAATAACCAACCTTCCAACATAACAAAATCTTTCCTAGAGAAACTCAAGGTACTTCTGCTTAATGGTAGGAGTCTAAACAAGAAGCTGCACTCCCTGGAAGCACTCATTACATTGGAAAATTGGCGTCTGTGCAGTCACCAAGACATAGTTCAAAGATTTGGAAAGCACCCTGGCAGTGACGGGCTACAATACCTTCCATATGTTCAGACCACAAACTGAGCATGAATGAACCAAAGGAAGAGGTGCATCCACCTTTATTTAGGATAAGTACCCCTTTAGACTGGTCAAACAGTATGATTCTCTTGAGCTACTTCATGTCCAATTAACTATAGGAAAATCCCCCTACCACATCATAGCTAGCTATAGGTTCCCCACCATAAAACAGGAAAAGCATACTGCATACCTGGAGTTACTGGAGTCACTTGACATACATCCCAGCACCTTACTCATGGGTGATTTTAATTAACCTACTGTCGACTGGGAAACGCACACAACCACAAACATGCTGTCTCAGAGGTTCTTGGACTTTGTCATTGGAAATACTCTGAAACAACTAGTCAGCACACCTACAAGAGGCTCACGTTTCATGGACATAGTACTCACTAATATGGAAGAGCATTGCTCCCCTTGTGTGATGTCCTCCCTGGTAAGATCGGACCATAAATCAGTCTCATTTGATGAAATTATAACACCAGATAACCCATCAAGCTCAAAAACACTTAAGAATTTTTCAAAGACAAATTACTTCCTACTAAGTGATGGAATAAGAAGTTTCAAAGCCCCCTCAAATGCAGATAAGACATATTCCTACATAGATGTGTACACCAATGCCCTGTATAACCACTTATTCAGTTGTATAGAATCAGCTGTACCTGACTGGATTAAAACTAGGTCTTGCTGAAAAAACAAGCCACATGGATGGACCCCTAGTATAAACAGGCTATACAACAAGAGAAAGAAACTAATGTCCCAGAACAAGGGGGAACTGACTCAGCAGAGGAAGAAATCCCTCTCTAGCTTAAACAAACACATTAGAGATCCTGTCAAATCCTCCAAAGCTAATTACAAAGTAAAAATAGCCTCCCTAGTTAGCCTTTCTAGCTAAGGATAATCACAAGGGATTCTTTAATTATGTCTGAAATCTAAAAGGGAATACCCAGCTATGCAATGAACTGGTTGAGGGTGGCAACCTGCTTGCTAACAGATTTGGAGCAAACTTCGCCCTCCGTCAACTCCATTCATCCCCCAAGGTACACCTACCACCATTCCTCAGCCTATTATCATAAGACAGCAGGTCATATCAGTGTTCTCCAAGGTCAAAAACATGGCATCAATGGGACCAAACAATATCCCAGGTTGCCTATTAAACAACTTAAAACATGCCTAGTAAACCCACTTGGATCCCTGTTAAACCACAGCCTGCAAATTGGCTGTGTGCCGGCAGAATGGAGGGCAGCAACAGTAATCCTTTTGCACAAAGTGGGACCATCAACTGACCCTGAAAATTATAGGCCCATAAGCTTGTCTAGCCTCATCTGCAAAGCAATGGAAAAAACGATCATGGACCTTATTAACAAGGATGTAGGTAATCTCCAAACTCTGGACCCAACCCAATTCATATTCATTAAAGGTAGATCATGCATGTTAAACATGGCTGACTTCTTTGTGAAAGTCACCATGGCACTGGATGAGGAAAAGACATGGCATACCACCCACCTTGACCTAGCCAAGGCATTTCACACAGTCCACTATGCAGCCATTATAGACAAACTCTCCTGATTGAGAATTAACCCCTACATTACCAGATGGGTAGCCAACTGGCTCACTGACAGGACACATACTGTCAAAGTGGGTGACTTCACCTCTAGCAAAAGACCAGTCACCAGTGGTGTACCACAGGGTTCTGTGCTTCTCCCCTTATTGTTTGGAATTTATTTCTTGAAAGTCAGGGAAACTTGGATGGCCTGTGGCTGACTACATTCGCTGATGATTGCAAATTAGGAGCAATCATTGGGTCCCTCAATGATATTAATATACTGGAGTCAGGATTAATGCAGACAAATGATTGGTTCCAAAGCCACGGATTAAAGCTGACATCCCTTCTAATTACATTATAGAAAACCCAGTGGTATATGATCTGGGTACTCAGGTTGATAGCAGTCTGAACTATGACCTTCACGTATCCACAGTAATATGGAAATCCTTCTATGTGGTACATCTTATAAGTAAAGGCATCGCATCTAGATCTAAGGATGCTATCATTCTACTACATTTAGCCCTCATCAGACCAATAACTGACTATAATGTTCCCTTTTGTATGTACCTCACCAGACACCTGCAACAATGGGAAAGACCACAGAGGTTTATCACCAAGAAATTATAGGGTACGCAGAAAAACTGAAAGCCTTGTCTCCTACTAGTTGCTAAGGTGTGACCTGTGCCTGGTTTACAGGACAGTCTCTGACCCATCCCTGATGGAAATGCTGCACATTCATAAATCACACTGCATGAGGGTCACTCACTTCAGGGATCTTAACCTAGCATCTGACAGCAACAGGTCATGCTGGAAAGATAGATAAATCTCATAGAGAACGCCACTTCTCTGGAACAAGCTTCCAGTTCATGTGAAACAAAGCCCTCTCTAACACTCTTCAAACACAACCTAGATCAATGGATGGGTGATCACAAATTCACTCCTGGGATGGTGCCCATGTCCCTCCTGGACAAAGGAAGTTAGTATTAACTACTATAGACCCTTACCTCTGCGGACTTCACTCACCTAACCACCAACAACTAGAGCAACTCAGGATAAATATGGCTAGGCTTGTAAGGGCCATTAGCCTAGTAACCCTCTATGAACCTGTTAACCTATAAGACAGAAGGTAAAAACATTGTTTTGTTTCCCTTGTACCATTATTGTTGTATTTTTATCTGGTTGCTATTGAAGCGACCTTAGTTTATTAATAGACATCCTTTAGCTATGAACTGCATTTACTCTCTGTAATAATTTACTGTTCACAATTTTACTTTTATTTGCAATCCTGTTATATTATCTTATACATGAGCTTGCATTAATTCGTTGTAATAATGTACTATTTACAATTTATTTTTTATTTGTATTTTGTAGTCCTGATACATTACCTTAATGTTGAAGCTTATCTCCCCGGGCCTCTACTGAAAATGGACATGTATCCAGTTTGACTAGCCCGGACAACAAATGTAAAATAAAATAAATAAATAAATAAATAATAAAATGTATGAAAGAAACAGCTGTATCAGTGGTTACCTGGAAGTAAATTCTTATGGGAAGAAGAAGTATGTTGTTGGCTGGAGTGGAAAGCATATAAAAGCATGACAAAGTAGCAGAGGCCCATTTTGAGTGTTAGTATATTATAATTGTATTAGTGTAAAAGAAAGAAATCTCGTATACGTTAGCAAAAAGAAAGACAGAGGTAACAGAGTACAATTACAAGGAGGAGTGTGGCTGAGTTCTGGGGGTTACTAGACTCATAATGAGTCATATAGTCTCCCCCAACCAGTTCAGCAAAGTACGAGGGACAAGTATCTCAAATAAACATTCACAGATTAACATAATACTAGCTAGCTTTCTTGAAATTTTCCACTCTAAATACTCATTCTGAACACTATTAACCCCTCCATTCTATATTATCACAATAAATATTTCTGAGAACTATGAAGGTGTTTTCCTCAGTCATTTTAACTATTTAAACTGGTAAGTCCTGTTTTCCACTATCTGTGCTGTCTCTGCTCTATCAATTTTCCTTAGGACCCTTCTCCATAGTCAGGATAAATTACATCCATTTATTAACAGATGCTTTTGAGCCAGAAAAGTACCATGGCTAACTAAGGGCCTAGCTTAGTAAACAAAATCCAGACAACAAGCCTAGATGGAGAAGAAAATGAATTTCTTCAATTTCAATAAAATACATTTTTATAAAAATACTACATTAGAGTAAAAGAATACATATAAATTCTGTCAGATCAAAACTGCAGGTCGCCACAACAAACAGCCATAAGCCAATTGCTATTAAATCAAACTACTGCAGATTGCCGTAATAAACCGCCATTAGTCAAAGTCAATCTGGAAAACTGGAAAACAAATTGCTCATAACAAGATATTTCACAAATCTTCTCCCAAAAATGATATTCCTCCTGAGACTCCTAAAGGGATATTACACAGCATTTGCAACCCCAAGCCCCAACACAACCCCTTCTAGACAAGTATCCCCCAACCTCCATGAATTGTTTCCACTCTACCATCGACTGCCCCCCATTCTACTTCAAACCCACAAAAACAAGTTAAAGATCTTAAAAATACCTAATAATACATCACAATGGCATTTGCTATAGCTTTCACTTTACCTCTGAAAAACTGGATGTAAGTTATTAGCCTCAACCCTGGCACGTATTTTACAGCTAACATTGACAACAAACCTGGCACCTTCACTGTTCAAACGTGCAACAATTATACTGCTACCTAAACTCCTATCCCTAATTCAGCTAATATATATAGACCAATAGCAAATACTGACCCAATTTAAAGAATACTGGAAACACTGGTTTACAACTCAACACTAAATTATCTTGCTAAATATGATGGCCAAAAAACAACAAGGATTCAGGTCAAAATGTAACACCTCTACTGTTATTTTCTTTTATCAATAATCAGATCTGGTTCAATAAGAGCAATAAGCTTAAAGGTGACATTTTTATAGATCTCAAAAATGCCTTCAAATGCGTTGATTATGGCATCCTTATAATAAAAATACAAATGCGAATTTTCAGATGAATTTGCCATCCCTCCTTGATAAAACATGGGCAATTTTAAATCAGCTCTAACTACAATCTAAAGTTAACGTATAATTATCTCAGTATGGTTTGTGATATAAAATGCTTGCAACTAGGATTGTGTCGGTGAAGTTTGTTTTCATTTATATAAATGTTGTTGTTGTGTCTTTCGGCTTTTCCCGGTTAGGGGTTGCCACAGTGGAATTCCAGTCCGCTAATGACTGGCAGTTGATTTTTACATGCTGATTTGCCAGCCCTAATGCACAACCTTCAATGAAGGTACGCCCATTCACGTATGTCTCCACGCAGAATACGCTCTAGCTGAGAGTATGATTGCTTATGTCATAAGTGATGGTTTAAAAAAGATGTTTCTTCTTTAAAAAAAAAGGGGACAGGAACTGAATAATTTATGTAATGTTGCTTAGGTCATATGATATAGTGCAATATATGTTAAGAATAATATTTGTTAATGTTAATCTGTTAAAACAGTTTGATTACTTTTGTATAAATGTAAATTTGCCTGTGCCACAAGTGATAATTCAATAAAGGTATTTAAGAAAAAACAAAAACAGAAAGGACTTTACTCCCGAAATTCAAGATAAAGGGCATAGCTTGTCTCATGCATTCAAAAGAGATGATGAAGCGGCGTATGGGTTCAAGATATTTATTTTATATAAACATGTCAGGAACTGTAATTAGAACTTGTACTTAAAATAACTGATTCACTCTACTGCAGACTCACTTGCATGTGCATCTCCATTCATGACTGCGTTCACTCTGGCTGACTGTACAAAATGGCACTGTTCTTGCATGTGCTCAGTACGTATATGCACATGCTATTTAGCTACAGTGGCTGAATAGGAACAATACACTCAATTATCTACACAGGGGTTGATACTCACTGCTTGCTACTGGCTAAACTTATAACAGTCTGTAGATTTGTAGCCTAGTATGACCCTATAAGCCTAATGTGCAGGCTTATGGTTAGTGTTAGGGTTAGCACACATGAGTATGGTTTTGGAGGGGGGGGGGCTTAATCTGGGATTTATTGACAGTTGGAGAAAAGTTGTTAATGTTTTGTGTTTCATTCATTTTGTTCATCACTCATGTATGCCTCACTCATCTGTGCTGTAAACCAATAAAGGTATAATATATATATATATATATATATATATATATATATATATATATATACATATAAGATGGATAGATATGCATGTCTGCACTGATTTGCTGCTATCAAGAAGGTGACAGCAACTCTCATTAGTATGTGTTTTTGTGGGGGGGGGCATATCTAAGCATGTGAACTCATGGAGAGGGCATTGCAGACCTCTACATTTATGCACTTCTCACATCAACCACTAGAGGCAGGATTACAGCTTAACAGACATGACCCCATTGCCATCATTGGTACATGCATGCATGGGCCTACACCACATCTGTGGTTATCTCTTACCTTAATGCTTGGGAACCCACCCAGCAGTGGAATTCATGGCCTCAAGACCAATGACAGCTGATGGCTGTCAGACCAGAAGGGAAAAAGCACCTGGAAAAATAATTCATAACATTTCTTCTGGTAATAAAGATCATAGATTCAAGATTCTAAATGTACATTTATAAAGATTATTAAAATGCCTGGACTCAGAAGCTTCAGGTGTGACAGAACACACACTCAGAGGCTCTGACCATGTACACATAACATTTATAAACCCATAGATGTGAATTAGGGGATGACTGAGTAACCCTTCTATCACCCTAAATTTTGACAAATATCACACGACTTAAAGTATGAATTATAGATTCCTTTACTGCAAACCAGTTGACAGCAGTTAAATATTGCTTTGTTAGAGTAAATCATGCAATACATACAAATGAAAATATAAGATCCATTCTTTACTCAGTTAATATCCTTGTACTTCTATAAGTTAGTCACACATGGTAAGTCCTTGGAAGCCAAGAGGAAGTGTGAGATATTATTGACTGACACTTGAAAGTGCATTAATAATGTGGGTTTAATTAGGCTTCTGTAAACAGGTAGAAACTTTTTTTTCTTGGAAAATACTTCTTATTACAAGGTGCAATATAGTGCTAAGTAGCAGTGGTGTGTGAGAGAGGGCACAGCCCCCAGTATCAGCAAATGCAGGGGCACTTTTTAGCATTTGGTATGTTTCACAGTTCATATGCTGTATTAGTTCTTGAATATTTGTTGTTGCACTTGTCATGAAGTCATTATCCTTAAGCATTATTCTCCAGGTCATAAAAATAAGAAATTAAAGAATATGGTTAAAATGACTTAAGATAAAGCTACATCTACAACCACATGTAATTAACTGGCTATTTTCAAAATATTTTTTTCTTATAAAACTGCCCATTAGTTTTTGGTTATGCATGTTGGATGATGATGATGGATGACGGAATAAATAAAATAGTCCACTCTCTTTATGCAAGTTGTTTGTCAAGCCACATTGTATTGCCACAACTACCATACCTCATGACTGCACCATAATGTGACATTGCTAGTGTACTGCAAGCCAATATCCGGCACTGACTGTTTTTTTTATAACTCTTTCCTGTTTTGGGAATGAAGAAGAACATTTTTGAACACATACAATTATAAAAAAAATGTCAGTTATTCTTTCATAGTAGGAAATGACAATCTTCCTATTGTAATGTGAGACCCAAATTTGTCAGTCTCAGCTCTTTGAAAATTAAAGTGAGATTTGAACAAAAAGTGGTGCACCCCAAAACATTCTGTGACAGTTTATACAGTTTTTCTGCAAGATGCTTCACCCAACTTTACCCCAGTGGGAGGGGGGGACTGCAAATTTACACCCCTGCTACATATGTATTCTAACTCCAGGATCACTGTATCTTGGAGTAAAGGAAATATTTGAAGACAATGTGATTTTGGACTTGGTGTATAAACCCTCCCCCCCGATTTGCACTTTAAGTACTGCCATTTCAAATACTGCAGTTACAGTCCTCAGATAATAACTGGGATCCCAAAGATACTTTATCACATTGCTAACCAAGCTGAGGGGTTAATTTAATGTACAGTGACTCAATGTGGAAAAGTCTTAAAGTAATTTATATCAGCCCAGTGCTGTCCAATATCTCATCCACAGCTCGTCAAAACTGAAATATGAGTTGTCTGCGCTTATGAATACCCACCACATATAGCTAAGACAACACTGTTTCAGAAATCATTCCTCTTTCATAACTCATTTAGCTCTGGATACAGCAAACACTATTACATAGTATGGAATAATGTTGAAGTTTGCCAAATGTCTTTTTTTCCCCTCATCCATTTCAAAGTATTGTTTTTTATGGCATTTTGAAATTAAAAATTTGAAAATTTCCGAATTGTAATAGTCCTGCTGCATAAATGAACATCTCTTCTCTCAAACACAAATAACTGCATACACATACAAACACTTAGAAATATTACATATGACATGTTGTTGCAAACAGATCAAACAGAACAACGTAGAGATAAAATTGTTTAGAAATAGTAACAGTGTATCAAATGATTGTGTACTTTCCTGACACCTGTTTAATTTATATGCAGAACAAGCCACCAGAGAAGCAGGTATGTATGGAGAAAAAGCAGATGCAAGAATTGGAAGAAAAATTACCAAAGATATTTGCTGTGGTGCTGATGTAACATTACTGGCTGAAATTTAAGATGATCTGAAATATATGCTTATCAAGATTAAATAGCTCAATGTGTCAAAATGGGTTAGTACCTTACCATGAAAAAGACAAAGACCATGACAACTAGTAAAACCAAAAAATGTATCCTAGATGGAGAAGAAACAGAAATAGTAGACAGCTTCAAATGCTTTGATCAATAATCAATAATGGGGTGGTAAGCAGTTAGGAAATATGATAAATAATTCCACATGGCAGAATAGCCATGAAGGATTTCATAGGGTTCATGGGACTATTACGGCAACTCAGTCTCACAGCCATCCATTCCTTGCTAAGACCCACTCTCAGGCAGTGCCTCTTTTCTCAAGAAGACCTGGCCATTTAATCCTAGAGTAAATTTGATAGCTGGTAATAGACCATATGGCTTAACCTGCAATGACAGCTTATTCCAGAGACAGATCAGGGGTGGTATAGTGTAATGAATCTATCACTCAGTCATGTTCTATCTGTTAGTGAAGACGTAGGTTCCTGTCTCTTGTTTACTAAGATATTAGAACTGTGAAGATATAGCAGACTGAGAAAATGAGTCTCTAATGGCACTGAAGCTGAAGCACAGATCACCCATCAACAATCTATAAGATACTGAGTAAAGGGATGGAACTTGTAGCCTTTCTTGGTAGCTAAGGATCTTTAAGTCTAAGTTAGCAACCTCTGTGGCTTCACTAGTTGTTTGATATGTCACATGGTGCACATTCTTAAGGGGGCATTCTGCTGTTTAACTGGTATAAACAATGTTGTAGATAAGGGTACTGTGACATCTTTAGATATGGATGATATACCTTTGCTAATTAGTTGTGCTAAGTAGAAAGTTTTACTGACTTCACTTGCTATGTGATGATCAAACTGTCAACCCAGGTAATCTGTTCCCTGGCTACATTTATATTTAGTAGTGGAATATTGTCTAAACTATGCATTGAGAGTATGGGTTGTTTGCTAAATAAAATGATACTGATATTTTTTAAATTAATTTGAATCCATTTCAGTACATAGGTTATTAACTAGGGTAAATTCTTTCTGAAAGTTGCAGGTGTCAGAGGGGATTTTGACAACAGCACTCAGTTTGCAGTCGTTTGCAAATTTAGTTAACCACAAGTTTTGTATCTCATATGGAGGTCAGAGAAGTAAATAAAGGATCCCAGTAAAAAAATCACAGGAGAACTTTACCTTCATACATTCAGAAGAGGTACATGCCTGATGAACCTTGTGGGTTTTGCCTTTTAGACAGTTTGGTATGCATCTTACCACATGAGATATATATTTAAGGCACTTAGCTTGTATATGGTATGGTACCAACTGCTTTGCCTAGGTCAAAATACTCTATGTGAACAGCCTATGTGATCCTCTAAAAAGGGTTAATTATATTTACTGTGCACAATCTTTCTTTGATGAAGCCCAACTGTTGAGGGCCTAGTCTAATGAGATTTTAGACGACAGTCATGATTTGCTCCACAGCTTTGCATATCAAAGCTCGTAACTACTGGGGTCCATGGTAAGGCCACCATTGTGGAGGGCATCACCACTGTTGTGTGTCTTAATTCAAGATGATACCACAGAACAAGAGGCAAACTGCAGAAAAACAAACAAAATAGGCAAAGTGGTATACCAGACCTGGCAAATTTATTGTTAGGGCTTTCAGGCGAAACAATGTACAAGCTTCTTCAGACAAAAACATTGATAGAAAAAATTCTTAGTTTAAATAAGCCACCAGATGTGACATCATCAACTCATCGATCCACATTTAAAGAAATATCCACATACATAATAAAAGTATGTTATGTATACATATATAATAAAACCTATTAAAAAATATATACATATATATATATATATATATATATATATATATATATATATATGTATACATACATACATATATGCATATATATATATATATATATAAACATATAAATCAACCCACTCTAAAATACATAGTTTATAATTTATAAATTATTAAACCAACATTACATATTGTGTGTGTACTAAACCACATGAATTACCAACAAATACATAACAATATAAATATAAAGGTATATTCATCAAGTTAATGTCTTTCTAAGAATTTTAATCTCAACTGACATTTTAAAGAACATGACTCATTTAGACCTGGGTACATATAGGCATTAGTTAATACTTACCACCATAATTCTCTTTTCTCTAATAAAAGATGCCAAGGGCCACCCCTAATATTTCCTTTTACCTGCTCTATAACAAGGAACAAAAATGAATGTCCAGAATGGGGTTCAGGCACATAGGCAGTGAGACATTTCCCTGTGTTACATTTGACTGGGGACATATGGCTGAAGTGACATCCAGCTGCAGAGAAATATGGCTGTTTGCAAATTCCCTGTGGGCAAAGAGAAGCACACACTGCCATGCTCACAGCTTTATTAACCAAATGCATGGCAGCAGATGAAGTAATGAGTGGTTTGCTCAGTATACAGTACATACTTATGTAACTACAACATGTAGAAGTGTGCTACAGCATGGAGAAAGTTCTGCAGGATACTGTAGTCACATTTATGCTACAGTATGTGTTTTAGGTAATGTTTCCTAGACACTGTGAAGGGGGTAGTGGTCCACACACTCCAACTGTAAAGGCACTGCCCATTGTCCACTGCATTTTACTGCCACTGACATGCCCTCTGGCCAGCCTGTTGCTGATGCCTGGCATACTGCCTGCTGTCTCATGTTTCCTTGGGGACCATGGACATTGTTTTTCCCCTGTGCATTTGGTTACTGAAGTTGTGGGCATGGCAACATATTTTTTCTTTGCCCACAGGGAATTTGCAAACAGCCATATTTCTCTGCAGCTGAATGTCACTTTAGCCATGTGTCCCCAGTCAAATGTACCACAGGGAAATGTCTCGCTGCCTAGGTGCCTGAACCCGTCCAGAATGTTCAATTACATGCTTAGCCAATTAATTATTACAGTCCTTCCTATGTATGCTATACTAGTGCTCATATATTCATTGCTTCAACTGTCTTTCCATTTTACCTATATAAAACTGTGGGCAATGTTGGCACTCGGCCAAATAAACAACTGCAGGGGTGGGGTGTTACAATTGTATCTACCATTAACAGAATAAGTAAAATTTCTTATAGAGAACTTATTTGAAGTTTTTATAAACATACAGTAGTTACAACAAAACCCACATTTCAACATACCTCCAGTTCTATAATTACAATGTACATCCATCACAATAAAGTTTTTGAGGTTAGAACCTCTTTTGTAAATTATTTTGGGGGCTTCGGGAACCTTATCTCTTATTTGAGCATCATCAATAAGCAAAGCCCAGTTCTTACATAAAATATTCATTACATATGTAGCATCAAATGAGAATGGGGTACTAAAAGTTAATGCAAAGTTACATAAATTTCTATCAACCAAGGGACTATTTTGTAATGTTAAATCACTTGGCCTATCTTGTTCCATTACTGCAATATTACAAAGTATAGGTTGAAACCATCCTGATTTGCGCTTATGGATAACTTCAATCGTTAATTCATCAATCAACTTATGTGGGTACCCTCGAGCTAAGAACATTTCCTTAAGCATTAGACACTCACCTAAAAAATCCTGTTAAAGGGTAGTCATCTGGACTGCCCGTACTAACTGTCCTTTAACAATGGACCACTTTTGATAATATGGGTGGGTGCTATCGAAATGTAAGAAACAATTTGAATATGTAGGTTTCCGATATATTTTTGCAGTATAACACTTGAATCTATCTTTAGTTAATGACACATCCAAAAATGCTTTAGCATCAGTATTAAATTCAAATGTGAATTTTAAAAAGGTAGTCAACTCTGATAATTTCTGAATAAATTCAGAAGAGTGGGTCTCATCACCTTTAGAAAGCACAAATATATCATCTATATAGAGTGTATACCATACAACATGTTGTTTATAATGGTCTTTGCAGAATAACATTTCATTTTCCCAGTATGCCATGACACAATTTGCAAAGCTCCCATCACAGGGGGAGCCCATAGCTATCCCTGATTTTAGAAGGTAAATATCACCCCAAATAGAATGTGGTTATTAGTCAAGATGATGTCTAATAAATACTCAATCAGGTTAATCTCCTCACCCTCAACACCTAATTTGTGTAAAAATTCAAGGGTCCAAGTTATGATGGGTGTGCAAAGTCATTATTTTAAACATTTTAAATATACTTTAACAACCAGAGGTAGGTTTGATTGCCAGAGTGAAGGTTTAGTATATCTTGCAGTATGTTCCAACTGTGAAAATTTCTATATAGGAAAGACTATAAGAAAATTAAAATACACGGTTAGAGAACACCTCCTTACTATAAAGAAAAAAGACACAAATAATGCGTTAGCAAAGCATTCTTTAAGCTGTGAAAATTTTAGGAAATTTACTTTTTTTGTAGTGGAAAAAGTTAACATAGACAAATTTGTTGGTTCATTTAATAACTTTTTAGAGAGAACAGAGTTGAAATGGCAGATTTTTTAAGAGCTGATTTAATACCTGGTATCAATGACAAAGTTTCAGTTAAAAGTTACCTGAACTATGTCAATTTTTGGCATAAAGATACAATAATTATGTGTTATGTTTAAAGTTTTATTTTAAGGTTGTATTTGAGTATAAATTGAACTTTATGAAAATATTTTATGTTTTTGAAGCTCATTGGTTATGCAACAACTATGCCTTTAAGGTTTAATTATTACAGGATATGTTGATGGGATGTTTTTGATATAAAAGGAAATGATGTCAGTGACATATTGTATGATTCTGAAGAAGTTCTGTAATAAACGGGACGAAAGCGCTAAATTTATTCTGACTCCAATGTGTGATTTGTTTTTGAGATGTCTAATAAATACTCAGTCAGGTTAATCTCCTCACCAGCAACACCTAGTTTGTGTAAAAATTCACGGCTCCAAGTTATTCCTAAAGTTTGCAAGATCACTGTATACAGGTCCTGGACATCAATAGTTAAGAAATTATACTCATCATTGAAGTCCAGGCCATTAATGTTCTTAAGGAAATCCCAGGAATCACAACAGATTTGTGACTGGTCATTAAGATATTTTTTCAATTTGGCATCAATCCATAGGTGATACTATTTTGGCCAGCAACAATAGGCTGAAGGGGTGGATTATTTAAGTTCTTATGTAACTTTGGAAGCCCAAATATAACAGGTGTCACTGGGGATGATATGGTCAAATAATTAAATACATCCAAATCTACCATACGGTCAATAAATAGATAATTTAATAATGCCCTAATATGATGATAGGCTCCATGAAGTTGATTAACAGATGCTTTTTCATAATTAACAGAGCCTAAAATACTCAAAATTCTGTTAGAGTAATCATCCTCAGCCATTAGTACCATACCACCACCTTTATCTGGTTTAAGAATTTTAATGTTGGAATTTCTCAAAAAGACAAGGGCATTCAGTTGATTCTCCAACAAAATATTCTTAGATACCCTATTACCATGAGGTTGTCCCTGTTTAACATTTCTCAAGTCAAGTTCACAAAGTTTCTCAAATAACAGTAATGAATTACGAAGAGGTGGGTTAAATATACTGGAAATGCGATAATTAGCATTAGGGTTGATAGTGTTACCCAATAGTAAGTTTAAATTTAATTTTTGAACAAACAATTTTAAATCCAACAAAGTGTTGGCTAGACTCATATGCTTAGGAGGCACAAAAGACAGTCTCATAGATAACATTTCTATAACTTCTTTAGGGACATCAAATTCATTATAATTGTAGAGTTTAAAGTCACCTGTGTTATTTAAAAGACTCTGGGGGCAGGATACATCACTACCAGTATCAAAAGACTCAATAATGGCCCAGAAATCATCTCCGGCATCTGTTGTTCTTCTTGTTGCGACGAGGGTTGTTGTTGAAGCCGCCCGGTCTCGAATTGTTGAAAATCTGGTGGTTCTGATAACCCGAAGTGTTGGAGTCCTGAGTATTATTCCTGTGTTGGTTCAAAATTCATTGGCTGCATCTGGGTGAAAGATTAGCACTAGGTTCTGATGTAATCAGTGCCTCAGTGTCATCTGCTAAACCAGAAGAGGCAGATGCTTGACTGGGTTCCCTTTCATGGTTAATTGACGAATCAGGTTCAGACAGACAGTTGATTGACACTGGCACCAGCCAAAGGTGGAAGTGGGTAGGCTATGCCATTATTGTAATCCCTCTGATTGCACTGACGTTTTTTATTTTTAACAATCTTCATTTTGTCAATTGTCTGCTCAATGCTGGTATAGATACGAATGTAATCACATTTATATCTAAGAAAGTCTATGTCTTCTTTAATAGTTCTTTCCAGATCCACCAATTCATTTTTTAACACATCCAACTGCAGGGAATAGTGATGGATAAGCAGTGTTAAGAACTCGCATCCCTGTCTGTCAAATAGGTTTAGTAATTCTTTATGAAATGATGAATTACAGATCAACCCAGAGGGGAAACGCCACTGCCGTAACCCCTTCGGAATATGTGAATGGGAGACACACTCACGCAAATAAGTAATGTCAAGTTGTATTTTTTTAAAATTAAAACAACTTCAGATCAGATTGTTTTAACTTCTCAACAATATTATGAGTAATAAGCTGATTATTAGTGTGCATAATATTATTTAACACTGCAGCACTATATGTATGGTGAATGGTTGAATTCAAACAGTCCATAAGAGAGGGTAAGGTACCAGGGGTTGAATCATTCATTCCCCGAATATGTATTTCTCCCTGGTGCCTGGTATTAGGTAAAACAGAAACATTAGGCAGTCCAGTAACATCAGTTAAAGGAAGAGGCTCAGGGGAAATATTAGATAAAGAGATATTACCCCTAGTTTCTGAAACAGTAGATCCTGCCACTTGAGTTGTATGGCAAAAGTTAATGAGTCTCAACGATAATTCATCCACACGAGACCTCAAGTTTTGGATTAAAAGTGTCAAGTTCCCAATGGAATTTGTTCCACCTTCAGATGGTTAGACTTATCCTGAGAAAACAATAGTTGTGAGTCTGGATCCAAACCACTTGCCATATTAAAAATGATACCACAGAATAAGAGGCAAACTGCAGAAAAACAAACAAAATAGGCAAAGTGGTATACCAGACCTGACAAATTTATTGTTAGCACTTTAGGGTGTAACAATGTACGACCTTCTTCAGACAAAAACATTGAAAGAAAATATTAGGGGTGGCCCTTGGCATTGGCATCTTTTATTAGAGCAAAGAGAATTATGTTGGCAAGTATTAACTAATGCCTATATGTACCCAGGTATAAATGAGTCATGTTCTTTAAAATGTCTGATGAGATTAAAATCCTTAGAAAGATGTTAAGTTGATGGATGAATATACCTTTATACGGTCACTGCAGCACGTCGACAGCACAAACCAGCAAAGGCTAAGTAAAAAACTGTTTATTTGAAGCACTTTTCATTTGCTAAAATGAGCAAACTTCTTCAGAAACCATTTTTAACTTTTAAAAATGTATAAATAGTCACAGCTACTACTGTTAGACCAATCACAGCTCTCACATACTTAAACACTTTCTTAAAGTCAACTACACTACTTACAAAATTAACACTAATAAAAATAATTATATAATTATCACCACAATACAAAATACTGAAATGTCGTGCTTTAAACAAAAGTTTTTTGTCGTTTTTCAGCACTTGTAGTTTTTGAATATACCTTTATATTTATATTGTTATGTATTTATTGGTTATACATGTGGTTTAGTACACACACACTATGTACTGTTGGTTTAATAATTTATAAATGATAAACTATGTATTTTAGAGAGGGTTGATATATATGTTTATATATATATATATGTGTGTGTGTGTGTGTGTGTATATATATATATAGATATATATATATATATATGTGTGTGTGTGTGTGTGTGTGTGTGTATATTTTTTAATAGGTTTTATTACATATGTATACATAACATTTTTATTATGTATGTGGATATTTCTTTAAATGTGGATTGATGAGTTGATGATATCACTTCTGCTGGCTTATCTAAACTAAGAAATTTTTCTTTCAATGTTTTTGTCTGAAGAAGGTCGTACATTGTTACGCCCGAAAGCGCTAACAATAAATTTGTCAGGTCTGGTATACCACTTTGCCTATATTGTTTGTTTTTCTGTCTTAATTGAAGAGCAAATCCTGTGGCTAAACTTTGGTTAAAAAAATCATAATGGTTCAGTTAGGGCATGTTTGGTGCTATAAAACATCAAAGTATTTTGTCAGCTGCCACAGAGAATGTATTTTTAGTCTTTGATAGCACTGTCAGAACCTGCTCCTTAGTGAAGGAATTCCGGAATATCTGCAGTTTGGATATATGGTTTGGAGGGGAAGTTTGTACTAAACTTGTTTGCTATTATATTGATGGTATCTATTGGGTTGGAGTAAATGGTTCTGTTTAGGACTAGTTCTGAGCATTGGTGGGTGTTTTTCCTTTGTTTCCTAACACAGCTAACAAAGGACATTTAGCTATCTGTAAGTTCAGAAGCTGGTCTAAGATCTAGGCTTACTTTACTAGTCCTGAATGTATTTTCATTTTCCTGATAATGTTCTTATACCATCCTTCTTGTGAGGAATTTTGGATCTGCTGTATGACTTAAAGATTTGTTTTCTCTTGTAAAATTCATGTATGTTGATGGGCCTCCACAGTGGTTTGTCTTTGAACTGGCCATTATATCCTGTTCTGATTGGGACTGCTATTTTTACGCAACTGTTTAAGCGGGTGCAGAAATTCTTCTGAATGCTGTCACATGTGAATTTTGAGATTCCATCATATAATTGTAATATGTTTGCAAGTTTGAAGTCTTTAAATACTGACATGTTTGCTTCAGGGATGTTGGTATTTTGAAGGCAGATATAAGTTTATGGTCTGATTTAACTGGAGAAACAGAGATCTGGGGAAAAGTACAAAAACTATGTACATACTATATTTGTGAGAATCAAATTTAGAATATTATGACCACTGGTGAGTTTAACAGCTATCTGTTCCAAGAAACTTTTATTAACAAAGTCCAAAAACGTCTAGGTGTACCCCACATTGCTAGACCTAGAAAAGGCCTTAGGTTCATAGGTATATACTAGGCAAATGACTGCTAAGTACAAAAGAATGTATATTCATATTTCATATTTAGTATATGAAGGAAGACAACAACTGGAGGACATTAGAGCTGGATACTACAGCAGATTGTGTTAATAAATGCTGCTGACTGAGTTCCAGTGTTGTTCTGTCCAAATGACCAGTTCTTATTGGTGAAAAGAGCAAAGATCCGATTCCACAAATAGAGAGGAGAAGCTAGTTTCAGTTAGCAGTGGAACAGCAGCTTGGGTGAAACCTACTTATGGAAGCGGAGGACAAAGAGTTGGAGAGTGACACAGATACTATTCGAACAATCAGATCAAATCACTTGTGCTGATATAGTGTTCTCTGCAGATCCACTGTGAGTAGTGTGGCCTTACTGAGGAATACCAAGTTGAAAACAAGTGTCACAGGTTAAAAAAAAACTTTTAGAACTCAAAATCTAATAGCAATTACACTTACAAAGAACCTACAAACAATTAATACTCTTCAACTTGACTTCTTTCACCAGAGAAAAAGCAACAATTAATTAGACCACTTAAACAGCAAAATATCACACAGCTAAATAAGACCTCCCAATGCAGGGATGTATGTCTGGATAGATTAAGTCATTCAAGCTGTGGTATTTTCAGTAGTATCATATGGATGAGAATGTTAAACAGTGAGTGATGAAACACGACAAAAAGAAAACTGATTTTATTGAATTAAGATCTTGACAAGGATTACAGCATGTGCATAACAAATTAATCACTACTGGAACAGATAAAATCTATGTATTCCTGATAAAACATCAGATACAAAGCATTGTCTTTCACAGTTCAGATATATAATGTGAAGACCTTTAGAAAAACAATACTTGGCAAATCAAGGGTCCCTGTAAAAAAGGAAGACCCGCACTGCAATAAACTGACACAGTAACTGCAATGACAGTTGCCTTGTTTTCAGTGATTAGTCATTAGGACATAGGACAACTATCCGTACAATCACCACTTAGTTGATGGAACAAGACAATAAAAACTTGTTACTGCTGTTTTAGGCCAATGTTATTCATTTCATAAAGGGTGTCATTCAAAAGACCAGTAAATTTTCCCATTACCTGTTTAAGTAATCATTACCAGAAAGGTGTGGACGTTGTTGTTTCACACATGCTCTGTGGCTCCACAACTGCCATAAAAAAAGCACCACATAGGCAGAAAGTCCAAATAGCAAAATAAGTGAAGTGTCCAACAAAAGTTTAAATAACCCTGGCAGGGTTGCAGATTTCCAGCTATTTAATATTAATTCAGCCTTTTACAACATATGTAAAAAGATCATTCAAAAACAGGAGAAGTTATGATGAAGAGCCACATAAGGAAACACTTTACATAAGACAAAATGTCTACAGAATGAACATAAATATACAAACCATGCAGAACAATGACAAAAATAGAAAACTAGCAAGATTCAGAAGAGTGCAAACTGTTAGCTGCTAATTATAAATCTTCAACACCACTGACGAAACCCATAATTATAAAAAGACACATCGTGACTGTGACTAACACATTAGCACAAAATATAAAAGGACTACTGGAAGAGAGTAGCAGAATATGTGGGAGAAGGATGGAAATTCTAAGATAAATTAGTACTTGATTGCATGATGAGAGATTACAGAAATTAAATGTTATGCATGAATATGGACTAGCAATAAAAACTATGTCTGCTTGAAGCAAATTTCCTAAGAATTGATACTTAAAAATAGCTTTGACGCCAAAAGGCAGAATCAAAAGAAAGATATTTCAGTTGCTTATCAATTGCTATACTGAAAGAAAAAAATCTTCAAGACAGATTTTAATGTGTAAGCAGGCTGTAATCAAATACAAAATACATATTTGTAACTACATAATTGATGGGTAAATTAATGCTTGTGCCTCCGCCTGTCTG
The DNA here is from genome assembly GCF_019279795.1 of Protopterus annectens. Taxonomy (NCBI): domain Eukaryota; kingdom Metazoa; phylum Chordata; order Ceratodontiformes; family Protopteridae; genus Protopterus; species Protopterus annectens. Next base: position 1,020,264,586 of record NC_056727.1, read on the forward strand.
TCACTTTGTATGTCATTAATTCTTTAATCTTCCACACATACAGCCACACAAGATCACTATGCACAGCACAGGCACAGCCATACACACAGGCACACACACACACACAGACATACACACACACACACACACACACACACACACACACACACACACACACACACACACACTATCCTACTCACAAAGTGATTACAAGCTTTCACATTGAGTTCCTTCTTTTTTTGGTTCACTTTTTTCTCCAGCAGATGACCAGCTGAGTATACCTTCTCCTGTTGAACTCCCCAAGACTTATTCCAAAAAGTGTCAGGCTTTCAGAAGAGATCAAGATGTCCTGGGTCCCCATAATACTGATGCTGGTTCTATTTTTGTACATTTCCTGCCTTGCCCCTACACGCAAACCAGTCAAACTTTGTGCGTGGAATGTAAAATGGCTGGACCTCACCAATCCACTCTTCGCTTATTTAAGGAGCTGACATCAACAAGCCACCCTACCAACCCTCAGGAAGCACTGTGCATTTGTTTTCCTGACCTCTGCCAAGAAAATCTAATCATGTTGCGTGACCCTATGTATGTGTCCCTCCCTACTCCCCTTCCTAGACAGGCATGACCATCCTCCTCTGCCAGCCAAAAAAGTTAATTCAGTGGCTCCAATATCGCACTCCTCATCTTTTTCCTAAGGAGCACCACATCCTCTATGCCCCTCAACTAAGTAGACCGGCTAAAAAAAAGAGGTCTTTTACTAAATCAGTAACCTACCAGTAGTTTGCTTTGCTACAAATGTTATGCCACAGAGATCTAAAACAAGCACTTCAGCCTAAACAACAAAAGTAGTATCAGAACTCATTTCCATACCGATGGAAATGAATGCTAGTTCAGTAGTATTGATTAGCCCCCTAACATTCTGCATCACAGGCAGCTGACACCATTACTCAACCCTAGGTATACTGCTGTTCAGTGAAGCTGTCACCAACAAGTATACCACATATCCACCTGTGGTTTACAACACTATGGTACCCAAAGCAAGGCCAACAGAAGTCTGTAGTCTAAACATATCCATATGGGGGTTCAATTTAGTACAGATACTCTAAATATTGAAAAAAGAAAAAACAAAAAGATGAAAACATTGGCACATCCTGGGAACACCTGAACTGGTCAAAAAAGTTGGTGAAATATCAATTATTTCACTTTAAAAGTGACAATCTGCAGTGTCTCCTCAAAAGAAATATGAAGACAGATGATACTGTGGTTTGTATCAGTAACCCAAAAAGTACCCGCCCTTGTGGTTTCTGTAAAGCATATATAATTGCGGCTGACAGTCCCTTTTACACAAATCTGAAAAAAATAAAGTGTATGGCAACAATTAATTAGACACCTGTTTGTGTGAGGGACTGGTTTACATAGCCACTTGTTCTAACTGAGACATATATTACATTGGCTGTTTGACCAACAAACTGTAGCAGTGCATATTTAAACCACTTCTATTCATTAAAAAAGACATTAAAAATATAGTGCATTATACAGTTACTCTAAAGTTTGCCCGGGTTTTAGAAAATATGTACTTGACAAAGATGTTATTTCAGAGGGGAAGTTGATATTGAGAGAAAACTGAATAACAGATAACCAGATTGGTGGCTGGTTTCAGCAGCCAGCACTTCCCTGGGCCTAAATGAACATACAAGTATTCAATATGAACTGAAACTTAAGCAGTTAAAAATTCTAGGTGGACAGCAAAACCTGAATAAGCTTCATCTTATGCCCCATAATTCTTTGTAATGCATAGAACTTTATCTGCTCCATGTACTACTAGTTACAGAAAAATGGAAAAAATGCAAAGTGTTTTGATGGCTTTCACAGCAATAAAGTACTTAGGAGGCACTGTCAGAAAGGCAGTGTAATGCATTCTGGTACATTTACATTCACCATTCATGACTTTCAATTGTCCATATTTTCAAATAATGTCCAGATTTTTGTCTCATTTATTTGATCTGTTCTTCATAAAGTCCATATAAGTTAGCCTATAATGGGAAGCAGGCACAAATGATTCTGAAGTCTAAAAGGAGTTTTCTGTCTTCATTCATTCATTTATGAGTTTGAACAGAATCTGTATACTTTTAAGAAGCTGCAATAGCAAATAAATTATCTACTGATAACATGACATTGTATTTAATAACCCTCCCCCCAAAAAGATCTTACTAAATTCTTTAATATGTTGTATGGGTATGGCCTATAATCATGATATACAATAAAGCAGTCAATGCATCAGTAAAATTTGTTTCAAATCAGGACTTAAGGATAAAATATTAATTTGTGGGATCATGAAAAAAAATAACTCACTAGCACTGACAGAGCTAATAGTGCTATGGGGTCAGTCATGCAAACAGTGCCTCTATTATGAGCTGCTTTGTTCCAATCATGTCACTAGCACCAGAACAGAAGAGCAGACACAGCACTTTTATTTCATTGTAAGTCAATATCAGGAGTGAATTTGGGGTATTCAGTGCCAAAATTAAACATGTTATATGAGAAAATCATTTTAGCTGAACAAGAAATGCAAAAGCTACTTGTCAAGTAAATCTGAACAGATTTTCTCACATTTAATTTTCCTAGGTAGTTTGATTCTTGTCTGTCTGGAGCAAGGAATGCCACAATTAAATAATTGACTACTGGTTGGCATGGAGTGGAATATCTGAGAATCAGGTTAATGTCAAAAGTAACATAGTGAATGTAAACTTCATGTAATGAGGTGACACTGAAAGTAAAAATGAAGGTACGTAAATGGAAAACGATGAACTTAGATTTCAAACAGAAAGATCAGAAAGTCCAGACTACAAACGTTTTTGTTGAAATTTTGAAGCTGATGATATATATATATATATATATATATATATATATATATATATATATAAAGGTATTTTTATTTGTCACTTAAATGTGGTTTTTAGATTTTATATGGGAGGGGAATTGGTCATGAGTTACGTAGGATAACCTGATTCTGCCCACAAAGACTGAGGGTATATTAGCCTGAGGCCTTTCTGGATCTTCTAACCTTCTATTGAGAAAAACAAATGAGGCTTATGTTTGTCAAAGTTAGACATAATAAACTAAATAGAAACTACTATCTCATGACTAAAAGAAGCTTCATAGACACTGTCATAGGTTTTCTTTTGAGCAGCATGGAGGGAAGGACTTTGGAAACAGAGCAAGGAAGAAATGACACTGAAGTGCAAGGAAAACTGTGTAGAGCAGGGGTGATCTCACGCTAGAATAAAATAAGCCAGAATCTGGTTCAGAAGAGAAGGCTAGGTACGGATATTTGAGGTAGTCAGTCAAGTGTAAGAAATTAAAGTGCGCATTAAATAACAGAGCACAAAAGGTGAAGGTAGAGAGTTTAATAATGGACTCCAGGAAAGCTAGTCCATCTACTAAAACTTGATAACTAAGAGATATAAATAATTACTACAGGCTAGTAGGTGTGCAGCAGATAATGCATGAGTGAGATGGAAGAAAGAGTTGGGGGATTAAGTAAGTTAGGATGAATGGGTGTAAACCTGTTAGTTCCCCAAATATGTGACAAATAGAAAATTTTGAATTTTTCTAGCAAATATTTACACCGATATATTTATATCCAGATGAAGCTGGAGCATATGTTTCCCAAAGTAGACAGCAGCTGTTAAATGAGCGGATAAGGGAACATACATAAGATGAAAACTCATTTTTAGAACTCTATGGAGCTTATTGTATATAAATAGAACATGCAGGGGCTATCACCACAGGTATCTGGAAGGGAAACAAAATGAATGCAAGTTTTGTTTTGTTTTGGCGGGATAAAGAAAGAGAAGCAGGGGCAAATTATGAGCTAGAATAATTAGGATTAATAATAATCAAGACAAAAGATAAAAACATTGTCAAACACCAATGGAAATCTGAGGATAAACTACAATTTTGAAGGAGATTGCGCAAGAGAAGATGAAGGCAGAGATGTACAAATAAATAAATGCTGCAGAGCAATTATGCAGAGTATGGCAAGCTGCTTATAAATGACATGGAGTATAATATGGGTGTCTACTACCTGATAGACTGTCTGAGAGACATGTTCACCTAGATGGTGTACCTCTAAAATTTGTATCAGATAAAACTAGGAAAAACACATGCACTGCAGTTGAAGCTGTTAGAAATCTAGGCCTTTACTTGGATGGTCTTGGCATATGTATATATACATATGTGTGTGTGTGTGTGTGTGTGTGTGTGTGTGTGTGTGTGTGTGTGTGTGTGTGTGTGTGTGTGCGTGTGTGTATATGGGTCTATGTCATAATATCTAAGACCCATATACTCGAATTACAGAAGATTGAGATGAAAATAGCAAAAATCCTGTTCATCAAAACCATAAAAGGACAAAACCATCATCAAACTAGACAAGTTGCCAGATGTCTAGTCTGCACTTAAAAGAGTATGTCTCCGGTTACAGGCAGGCTACATTAAGTATTAGCAGCTTTGCAGGGGGCCAAGCCCCACTGCATCCCCACACCCCCTAAATTATATACATCAACTCCAAGATCACATTACAGAGAGAAAAGGGTAAATGTCACGATCCTCACTGTACTGCAATCTCCATTTCAATCCACTGATACTTACTTAGTGTAGGCTGCCTGTAACTGGAGACGTGTTCCTTTAAGTGAAAACCGGACATCTGGTAACTTGTCTAGTTCGATTTTCTAGATTTCATCCTTTTCTGGTTTTGCTGAACAAGATTTTCTCTATTATTTTCTCAAGCATCAGTAATTTGACTATATGGGTCTTTGATATTATCCAGCAGTCTCATAAATATATCTATCTATATATATATATATATATATATATATATATATATGAATGTATATATTTATATATATATATATATATATATATATATATATATATATATATATATATATATTTGTGTGTGTGTAAGGATTATCTGCAAAGATTATTGATAGTCGCTAGTGTACAAATGAAAAATGATCATATTGACTGTAAACAGTGCAAAAGTATGCTATTGGTTTGGTGGAGCTTGCCTTCTCAGTAGTGATAAGTGTATGTGCTGTGCTTTTGTAACATGTCTGTGTGTGAATGTGTATGTGCCCACTACAGTATTTGTGGGTTAAGGTTAGAATAAGGGCTAGGGAAGAGGATAGATTTAGGGGCATGTATGATTTCCTGCCTGTGTCATAGCATTTGTATGTGGATGTGTGTGCACGCATGTGTGAATGTTTTGAGGTTAAGATTGTCGGTAAGGTAATGTGCAGGCTTGGGGTTATATGGAGTACCAGGATTAAGGTTAGTGGCCAAGGGAACGGTAGCATGGGGCGGGGGTAAGACATCATCCTTAATTGTGTACTAACCCTAACTCTTATCATGCCACAGCCCCAGTCCCCTTTCCCTTACAGTACCACTCTTCAGACAACATGTATCAGAGGATAATGTCATTTTTTAAGCTCACCAATTACAAAATTAAATAATTTGTTTTCCTTTTGTAACTGGTGCAGTTTAGGGTATGTTTATTTTGTGCTCATGTTATGGCTATATGCTGTTGATTTCTGTCATCTGTATTTTTTTCTTCTTTCTGATGTTTAAGGTTTATCCTCAATGTTCTACCATTAAGAATACAATTTTACATATGTATGCATAAATATGTATATATATATATATATATATATATATATATATATATATATATATATGCTATTAAGTTGAAAGTTGAAAGCATTTGTGTAAAAATATTGTAATATTTGTGTAAATATTGTTAAAAAAAGTTTTAAAAATATCCTTTCCATTCTCGGAAAAGTAGCCTAAAGAGCTCTGTCCTTCCTGGCACCCAAACATGGTGTTTGCTCTTTGAACAGCCTAATGGCACCTTTGCTCTGCTCCTTCAGTCCACATACAGGTGGGCAGTTTCCTCATGCCACAGTCTAAAGGGTTAAAGTAACTGCCTTACCATTCTAATACTGTCTACTATGTGATCTTTCTGATCCAGAATTAGTCCCAGAGACCCCAGCATTTTACCAGCTTTCCACCAAGCAATCATTCCAAGGCTTCTGAAAAGTGTGACAACATATTGTACTCCTATGATACAGTGGGACTTAGTGTCGTTACTTATTCTAACCTGTCATAGCTGCATTCCCACGTAGCTATAATTTGGGTCTTCTAGAATTTGGGCTCAAGGAGAGCTTTGTGAAGACTCTGCATATGGCCTCAACAGTGAGTTATCATATATATATATATATATATATATATATATATATATATATATATATATACACCACTGAGTTTTCCAGTGGTATAGCTACCTAACTTTGCACCTGGTGCCATTCCACAATCTGGCACCCCACCTAAACTTTAACTTGAGGAGCAAAAAGGAGTTTATGCAACACAGTCTGCTATAGCACTCCAGTTTTGACTACAAACAGTATACTGGCGTTTAATTCTAAATGCGGGTATGCACTGAAGACCAACCAGGATGTGCTGATTGTGCTCCCTAACACTTTATTCTCAGGGTGGCTACCCTCTTTGCCCCACCCTAGCAATGCTTCTGGTGCTTGCATATGATGGCATGACTAGGATTAATCCTTTCCCCTCCCCTTCCCTCATAAGGAAGACCTTAGGGACCAGAACTTGGAGGCTCATTTCTTGGGACTTGATAAATGGCGTACTGTGGTGGAAGTAGGCTCTGACCTTTGTGGAAGACCTGTATGATCCACCACCTTCACCTTTCAAGTCTGTTCAACAGAGCAGTAAGCCTCCTCACTATCACAGAAAAGCTTTTAATTCTGTTAAGCATCATACAGTTTTGACCCCAAATTGTCAGCGGCCTCCAACTATTGTGAAATACTCTTGACTCTGGTCTGAGACTGCTCATGGGGATGGTTCTACATTTGTCTAAGCTTGAGGAACTGCCACAATAGACTAGTGGCTTCTACATTTGGTAACTCTTGGCTTTGTTCTGGAGGACACAGTCTTCCCTCAGAAAGTGCTTCACTGCTAGAGTAGTCCTTCTTGGAGAAGCTTTGGAGGAAGACCCAGACTATACTGCTCAAAGAAAATGTATGGACTGCCCCATCTTTGGAAAAGATGTAGGTATTTTGTCTATTTCTGGTCCCAAACAGGCCGAGACATTCCAAACCAATCTGTTACTTAGCAACATCCAACAGCAAATCTCTTATATTCCGTTTCTGAATATCAACCTACAGAGTACCTGGATGGTGTCTTTGTACAAGAGATACAACTTTCTTTCTTTTAAATATTTGAATTTCACTCATAACATTCCTCCATTTAGCTCTGAGCAGACATCAATTGCTGTACAAAGTGTTACCATATGGCCTTCTTGGCTCACAAAAATGTTAAATAAGTGTTGCTATGCAGGCCAAGCCTTACAGAAATAAAAGGCATCCATGTATTCCCTTATCTTGATGACTGGATATTGGTAGCATCATTCAACTCCATTGAAACATCTCTGCAGTGATTGTACCCATTGTTGGAGTCTCAGAGAACCTCCATACATATTGCAAGCTGTTCCATCTTTGACATCTTGTTCAAAGGACGTCCCACACTAACACAAAAAAATCTTTTTGAAATGTTAGATAATTCTGGGAGAGGAGCTGGAAGTCATAGCCTCAGAAGACTGATAAGTATGCAAACAGGATCCAGGGATGAACTCTGCTGTGCATTCAATTGCCGATTTGATCTTCATTATAGTCTTTTAATATTTTGGGATGTGACTGTTCCAATGGGCTGTGTGTTAGCAGTGGAGTCACCATATGGTCATGGACATTTATCTGGTGATGGACTCTGTCATCAGGCCTTGAACTGATGACATGTCCTCAATCTTCTGGTGGGTGTTTCTTTTCTACAGCCAGTCTTGAAGCAGATTCTGTAAAATTAACCTTCACTTTGGGCCCTGACAGAGGTGTAGTTAGCGTGTGGCAAAGGGGGCAGCTGCATTGGGAGCAAAGTGCAAGGAAAGATGATCAGCATTTGTTTATGGGGTGGTATTGCAGTACCAACATTCAGAAAATGAATGTCGATACTGTCTTTGCAGTCACAATTGAAGAGCTGAACTATTGAAGCACTTTGCAGTTGGTATTATAATTGCAGCTGCTACTTGTTACATCTGTAGCAAGCAGTTTGCTACAGTAGCAAGAGAGGACTTCTTATTTCTGTCTTCAGCTTTGGGGAATGGACCTATTTTTTAACTGAGTGGGGTGCCAAATCAGCTCTTTTTTCTGGTATCTTAAATAGGATGCCACATCATCATGTTGAAACTAAAAGCAGACTTCCTGATCCTGATGTTCCTAAAGTTAAAGCTACTTTCAGAGCTTCAGACAAGCACTTCCTCATGTAGTAACTAAATATGTAATCATACCCCTCAAGTAAGCAGTGATGTTTACCTCAAATTTGGCAATGACGTTATTATTTACTTATTTGTTTGTTTATCTGTATTTTGTTTATTTATTATTTATTTTACATTTGTTGACCGATAAAGTCTGTCTGGGCACAAAATCCCCTTTTCATTGAAGGGTGTGGGAGAAAAGCTCTAGTACTCACAGTACAAACAACATCTTTCAAGTTATATAATATCAACAATATCAGGCAACATACAATTAAAATACATTTTACAATGTCAAAAAAGATAATATAGTAGCTATACATAAAGTAATAAAGCTTCTTATACTAATTATATTCTGTACAGATATAGTTAAATAATTATGCCGTACGACAGATGTCACAATAGAGAGTACTGAGTTATTTACAAGGGTGGAAAGCAAAAGGTTGCTATAATTATGACATATAAATGAAATAAAAGCGGCACAGATAGAAGGTGAAGTAGGTGAAGACAGAGGGGTAGTTGTTAACAGAGTACAGGAGAGCAGAGGTATAGTAGAAGAGGAAGAAGAATCAAAGATGTTCTACTTATCGTGGAGATGTACAGATACAGAGCCAGGAGTTCAGAGGTGTTTTCTTCTATGTGTTTTGAATGCCAGTTGGTTTTCAAGAAGCTTGCGAGTATGTGGGAAGTGGCAGTGTTAAAGTAGGCCTTTTAGTGCCGGTTACTCATCAAGGTAGTATATTACAGCATGAGCTAGTAGTAGTAGTTGACATGGACTTTACTCTCTTCCACAGGCAAGTTATCAAGCTGGCACACTCTCCCTGAGATACTACTCCTATCTGCCAACGCCTTCTAGAAATGGGGCCCTTCAAAAATGGCCTGTTAATCTCTCACAAGAATACTGTCCTCCTCTTCTTCTGTCCACGTCAGTAAAATAGGGAGGTTGCAAAGAACATATTCTCTCATTCACTAGTGTCATGAGGAAATCTGTATGCATTCTCACCATTTTTATTGATTCTTTACATCACTGCAATATTCAAATGAAAATAGATCTCATTCTTGTCTTCCTTTTACAGCAGAGAAAGTTACAGTTTCAAGCTCTCAGGCTTCTAGACATAAGGAGCACTCTCCTCTTCCATGACAATGTTATCTTCCATGACTGGGACAACACGCACTGCATCTCAGGACATGGCTTCTGTTCCTGCCAGATTTGTCAGATGGAATTACACAGGTTATTGAGGCTGCTTGGAATCCTGCCATGTGGTAAAGATAACCAATCAATAGCCAATGCCTTCAAATACAAACATCTTTCAGTTTGCCCACAGGCAGCAAGTGGTTAAGCATTTCCAAAATAAAGTACTACAGCACTGTCCCAATCTGAATAATCCATTTTCTTTCTAAAATTTCAACTTAATTAAAATGATGGGTATCTATTACTCATCTAATCCTGCAGACTTAGTAGTGTTGAAGTTCACAGCTAGTAAAAGCTCCTACTTTTGGCTAGCATCACCACAGACAGGATATCAGAGTTTGAGGTCCTTATGATGTAACTCAAAGATGAGGGGCATCTCAGAATGAACCCAAAAATTCTTCCAGAAGTTGGCTCTGAAATTGACCTCCAATATTCTATCTACCTACCATTACCTTTCTTTTTTTTTGAGAGGACAGAAAACACTGCAGAGAGAGGTCCCCCTCATATCTTGCATATGCACTGACAGTTTAGGTATTTCCTGAAATATGTGTACAGTTTTAGAAAGATATACTGTTAACTTCCATGTGTGTTAGGGCTGAACTACATCACAGATACCATGCAGAGATTTTCTTGGTCAGCTGCCCACTGCATTACCATCAAACATCCAACCACCAGATATCAAATAATGAAATCAAAGCTCACTCCTCTGGATAAGTCACTGTCTTCAATGCTTGCATCAACAATGTCTCAAATGCCGACATTCATACAGTTTCAACTTGGCCTTTAGTGTATCCCTTTGTCAAGTATTATTGTCCTGGCTAGCACTCTGGGAGTCAGGCATCATTTGAGGAAATAATGTTTCAGAATGAATGCCAATATAATCAAAGGGAATAAAAGGCTGTGGTATGAGAAATTGTTATGACAGCTCAGAGCGTACACTGCAGAAGAGACCACAGTAAGCTAAGACAGTGACATAGGCTTACTCTATTATCACAGGTACCAACAAATCTTGTGGTACAACGCTAGCACATCTGACTCCAAATTAGAAAGCTGTGTGTTTTTGCCTGAAAATGCTCAAGGTGGATCAGTGCTCTAATCCAGTTAAGAAATATATATTCATGCATACATACATAAACAATCAAACAATACAATAATAAAATAAATAAATAAATGTTTCAGATAAAGGGGGAACTATTAAAGAAGAATGAAGAAGAGATGGAAGTTGTTGTGTCTTTCGGCTTTTCCCGGTTAGGGGTCGCCACAGTGGAACTCCGGCCCGCTAATGATTGGCAGTAGATTTTTATGTGCCGAGTTGCCAGCCCTGATGCACAGCCTTCAATCAAGGTACGTCCATTCACGCATGTCTCCACACAGAAGACGATCTAGCTGAGAATCAAACAGGACAACGTCTTACTGTGAGGTGACAACGCTACCGCAGCACCACCACCGCGAAGAAGAGATGGAAGTATGGATGACAAATGAAAATAAATAATCTAAGCAAGCATAGCACAAAGTATGCTAGCTGTCATAATGACAACAGACATATCTGAAGGAAGGTATAAGACACTTCTGATGTTTAGACTAATAGTTTGATCTTTCCTGTGCTAAAGGTCCATTTTTAGCTGCACTGTGCTACTGGTCTATTCAGCATATGTTAATAGAAACCCTAAAAGCCAGCAGTATATGCAGTCTCCGAGTCTTGCACTGGTATCAGCACGAGGAACTTTGGAAGCCTTTTTTAACCTCAACTTATATTGAGCAGGCACTCCCCTTTCTTGCCATATGCTGTGATCAGAGGTTCATAGGTTCATGGGCAGGTACTAGGCTATTGGCCGTAGGGCCTATATAAGCCTAGCCAAAAAGGTACCCTGGCTTTCCCCACCCAAGAAAATTATTTTCCTGTGCCCCTGTCAAACAGAGCCACAAAAGTGATCCCCGGGGTGAATGTCATATTTCCCATCCAATCATCAAGATTTTTCTTGAAGAGTGCTAATGAGGAGCTTTGTTTGATATAGATAGGTAGTTTATTCCAGAGTATGGGAAGTCTCTGGGACAGGAATCTATCCCTCCGGCATGTTCTGTTTATTGTGGTGACAAGGTTTAGTTCCCTAGAGCGTGTAGCTTGGAAGGATTGGGATTTCTTTAAGTGGAGCATGTCCAACAGCTCTGGGTTTGACATAGCTTTGTATGTTAGGCAGAGATCACCTCTGAGTAGGCAATATGTGATGGAATAAAGCTGGAGTTTTTTGAGACAGTCTGCATAGGGCATCTCTTTGAGGCCGGTAATCCTTTTAGTGAGGTACTTCTGCAGCCTTTCCAGTTGTTGTAGATGTCTTGTGAGGTACATACTAAAAGGGACGTTGTATTCTATAATGGGGTCTAATGAGTGATGAGTTTAAGGGAACAATGACCTCCTTTGTTCCTGGATGAGAAACCTTTTGTGATGAGGTGTGCCACATAGAAGGATTTCCTGACTACTGTGGTGACATGATTATCAAAGGAGAGACTACTGTTCACCTGTGTCCTAAGGTCTCTTATCACACTTTCAGTGTTAAGTAGCCTACCACCTATGTGGTAGTTCATGGGTACAGAGTTTTTACCAAAAGGGATGACAATGCACTTTTTGGCATTGAGCTTGAGGCCATGGCTTTGACACCAGGCATCTGTCTCAGTGAGGTCCTTTGGTAGGATGTTTCAATTACGGCTCATAGTTTGCAGTCATCTGCAAACTTTGTTAGCCAAAGACATTCTGTGATAGCCTGTACTTCAGAGAAGTAGATACCAAACAGGAGAGGACCCAGGACTGAACCCTGTGGTACTCCACTTGTCTCAAGTCGGATTTGGAGTCTGCTAATTTCACAGTGTGGGTTCTCTGGCAGTGAGCCATTTGGCATCCCATCTTGTGACATAAGGATTTATACTTAGTTTAGTGAGTTTATCTATAATTCCTGAGTGGAGAACGGTTTTGAAAGCCTTGGAGAGATCTATATAGGCTGTATGAACCACCTTACCCTTATCTACGGCTTTGGTGACTGCTTCAAAGAAGTCTATCTGCCTTTTACAAACCCCAACTAGGTGGGGTCCAGAGTTTGGAGATTACCAATGTCTTTGTTTATAAGTTCCATGATGATATGTTCCATGGCCTTGCAGACCAGGTTCATTAGGCTAATGGGGCGATAGTTCCCAGGGTCCGTGGTGGCTCCTCCTTTCTGGAGTGTGATAACAGTTGCTGTGCCCCATTCAGTGGGCACAAAGCCTGAGGTGAGGCTACGATTGAACATGGTGCTTAGGTGGGGTGCCAGTTCATTCTATAGTTTATGCTTAACACAGTCTGGGATGCTGTCAGGTCTCATGGATGCTGTGTTTTTGGCTTTGGAGAGTGTATTTTTTACCTCTGCAGCTGTGATTACAGGACCTTTGCATTCTTCCTGTATAGAGATGGGACCGTTAGGGGGTGAGAGGGGGGTAAAGTTAGTACTGAACCTGTCTGCCAGGATGTTGGCAATATAAGTTGGTTCTGTATATTTAGTGCCACTGTGCTGTAACTCAGAGCAGATCTGAGTGTTGCCATTGAGATTCTTGACATAGCTATAGAATGCTTTGTGGTTGTCTTTAGAAACAGTGGTGATTTTGTTTTCGTAACTAGCTTTGGAGGATTTTATGAGGGATCTCAGCTTCTTACTCAGGCTGACCAGGGAGTTTCTCCAATTATGGGATTTTACTATTTTTTGCAGCAGTTTCTTTCTTCTGTTGTAGAGTTTGTTTATGGCAGGGGACCACCAGATTGACTTCCTTTTTTTGGAGGATAGCATCTTGGTTCTGTTAGGGATAGCATGATCCATGCACAAGTGTAAGTGCCTATAAAGTGCATTTGTGTAGGATTCAGCAGTTGTACCTCTATTGTCCATCTGCATGGGTGTCGTGAAGTTTGCCAATTCTGTCTTAAGAAGCGTGAAGTTGGCTTTGGAGAAATTTTTTACAGTGGTTTCCCTAATGTCTGGTGGGGCTGGGATGTGGATGCCTAGGGTGATTAGCTGGTGTGGAACATCGGTCGCCCATGTTGGTAATGACCAGGTCTAGGATATTGCTGCCCCTGGTGGGGGTGTGGATAAGTTGATCCAAGACGCTGGAATTTATGAATTCCAGAAAATGTTGAGCAAAAGAATTGGTACATGAGTAGTTTTCCCAGTTAATGGTGGGGTGGTTGAAATTGCCCATTATTAGGGTGTTAGGTTATACTCTAATATTTTCCAGTGTATCAAGAAATGAGGAGTGTGAATCCTGGGGCATGGCGGGGGATCTTTAGCAAGCTACAGCTTGGATTGTGGTCTTGCCCAGAGTTAGCTGCACTTGGATAATCTCGGATGCATTATGCTGAGCAACTAGCCTGGAGGTGTGGATATCCTTAATGAATATGTACACACTTACCACCTTTAGAGTTTCGGTTCAGGTTAGGTGGCCGAAAGGTGTGGTATGAATTATAGCATGGTAATGCATGGGTGCTCTCTGCAGCCTTGAACCAGGTCTCTATCACTGCACCGATGTCGATGTTCTCCACTTTAAAGAGTGCCTCAAGTGAGTGCATTTTGAGGTTTAGACTTCTAGCATTGAGTAGCATTACCCTCAGATTTTGCTTGCTTGTGCCTATTACGGTAGAGAATTTGTCATTTGAGCCTTGCCTAAAAAAGGCACTATAGCGGTGGCAAGAGCCTTAGCCAGTATCCGGAATGCCAAGGACAACAGGTGCAGGCCATCTCTGGTAAAGCATCATGGTCTGTTGATCATGTCATCCCATGCAGACAGATACTGGATCCCTTTAGAATGACACCAGAAGCTTAGCCAATTGTTGAAGTCGATCATTTTGTCCTTGTACTGTGGTATCAATCTGGGTGATGGCAGGATGCTACTCAGGGCTAGGGTCATACCTGCCTGGGCTACATGATTGGAGAGCTCCTCCATGTCTCTTTTCATATAGTCCAGGGAGGTACATCTCAGGTCATTCACACCAACATGGACAATACAGAGTCATATTTGTACTTGTTGTGGAGTGACCTGAGAGCGTGCGTTATGTGGCGGATCCTGACACCAGACAGGCAGCTGATAGTAATTTTCTCCTTGTTTAGCCTGATGAGTGGAACATCTGCCTGACTATAGAGTCACCTTTGACTAGAGTGTTGAGTATGTTGTTATGCCTTATGGGCTGTGGTTGAGTGGCACACTGAGTTTGTGGGTTATGTGTCATTTGGATTGTGTTGGGGGGTGGAGGTTGCTTGTGTTTCTGCTTTGGAGGTCTCTGTTGCTTGGGCAGATTTTTGTTGAGAGCCTCCATGAATGTAGGTGTGTGTTTTGTGTTTCTATGTGTGTGTTTTGGTAGTGTAGGTTTTGAGGGACTATGTGATGAGTGTGATGTGGTGCAAGTGTTTACCCTCTCCTCTTAACTGTCTAGTCCAGTCTTGGGTGAAGAGGGCTTTGCTTCCAGTTTGGCTATATAAGTACATCTCTCATAGGCTGTAGTGTTGGTTAGTAGGAGGAGAGGGTTGTCTGTGTACATGAGGCAATTGCTGCATTGCCCCAAGATGCCCAAATTCATCAGGTAGACAGGAGAAAACACTGGGAGCTGACTCATACACATGCCTGGATAGGTGCTTATTTATTAAGTACTTAAAACTGTTTTCCTCTAGACAAGTGAGGAAAGTTGAGTGCTGTAGTAATTTGTAGCTTATTTAGTGATTACAATGAGATCTGAACAAGTGCTGAGCTGAAAGAAACAGATTTGAGTGCTAAAACTAAAAAACTGGCTAGTTCTAAGGGAAAATTTGAAGAGCAAACTTTATGGCGCCAGGAATAGTTTAACCCTAGCTAAGCAGCGATGCATAAAGTGTATTTTTTTAATGTAGCTGTAGCAAAAGAGCAAACTGATTTAAACCAATTAACCAATAAAAAGCTAAGAACTGAGCCCAGTTCCAGCAGTCTTCGATCAGACAAGTTCTAACCACACACTCCTGCTACTAGGGTGCAGGGGAACCTTCTCCAAAAAAGATGGCCTGGATTAGTGCTCAAGTTATACAGACAAAGCTAGATTCAGCAGGTCTGAATCTAATCTATGCTACAGCAAACAAGGCGTACCAATTTCAGAAAGAAACAGTTCAAATAAGCAGGCTCAATAAGCCTTTAACCAGAAACTCCCATCTCAGAAGGGCGGAATCTACCCTCTCCTTCCACAAAAGTGCAGACCACACCTTCTTAATGTCAAATAACTGACCCTAAGCCCAAGTGCTTAAACCAGAACTGATACACTTTTAGAATAACAGACACTGAGCCTTCAATCAGCAACTCCCAACTTAGTAGGATGTAAGGTACCTGTTCTGCCACAACAGTGCAGACCACAAACCTTCTTAATGTAAAACAACTGGTCTGAAGCCCAAGTGCTTAAACCAAAGGCTTAGAATAAGAGTTACAATTTAATCAGGCTACTAACAAGCAGTAATACATGCAGCAGAATAAATGCAATTAAGTACTTTTAAAAACAGGCAGCAAAAGCAATAAAAATTAATAAAGTAGGAAGAAACAAATACAGTAAAAGCAGACGAAAAAAGTGCAATTTTTTTTATAACAATAATAAGAGTTATGTATCTAACAGTGTGCAAATGTGTGTAATTCTTAGATATTCATTTATTGTATTGCATCATTTTGGCATTCTGCAATCAGTACTCCTTTAAAAAATGCTAAAGGTCTATTTGTATGCTTATAAGTAGTAATTAGCCTTGCAATCTAAGGGACTATTGAGTCTAGCCAAAATTCCCAGTTACCCAACTATTGTCTGGTTAAGTGACTTGCTCAATGTCACACAGGTGGCAATGAGGGCTGAAGGAATCAAGCCCTCTACCAATGAGATCTCAGCTCACAGCCTTACCACTCTGCCACATGCCAGAATTATTTATTAATGAATTCTATCCCAATTAGTCTATAGGCACACTAGATTGAGACTGCAATATTTAAGTGTAATACATGTGAGTAAATACTAAACACAAGAATAGTGAAATAAATTACTTTACAATAAAAATGAAAAACACCAGTTCTTGTGTTATCACTGAAGTTTCCTCAAGAAATAAAAAAGCATACTGTCATTCCATTAAGGCACTCAAAATCTCATCTAACCTGGAACAATACTCAAGCACAATAATTGTGAGAAATTAGTAACAAAGACCAACTAGAGAGAAGCAGCACTGTGAGACAGGGCAGTTTAAAATAATAAAGCAAAGAAAGATGAAGGGAGAAAGGAAAACACAGAGATAGTGGGTTCAGTTGTTAAGTAACTTCCACTAACATGTTCTCTTCAAATGTGCCTACAATCTGTTTGTAAATGGATTCTGAAGGGTTTTACTTCCAAAGTGTATATTTTTTCAAGTACAAACAAAATATCAGAGATAAAAATGACTCATAAGTAATAATGTAGAATCTTTAGTAATCCCTACCTTCACACCTGGGAAATGGATGATCCCAATTTCTGTTGGCTCCATGATGACAGGTAAGCAACTCATGTCCAATCAGCTGGTAGCCTGAAAGGCACTCAAAAGAAATAGACTGCCCCACATCATAGCCTGCACCGATGACTATTCCATGCAAAAATGGCTCTGGATCTGGGCATTCTTGAAGCTCATAGGCTGAAATTGAAACACCTTCTGTTACTTATTTTATATACTATCAAAAAGGTCAAATGCAAGGCAGAATTTAATAGTTGTCTATGAAAAAGTGAAGTAAACAGTACATTTCAAGGAGAAGTATGTAAAATTAGGATTGTTATTTAAAGAGCTATATGACATGTGCTAACATGTATTGCAATATAAACATTATGGCATTCTTTAGTCTAACTGTAAAATCCATATGTCTTAAGACATACAAAAACAACCTGGTGCTGTCTGTATGTTTTTTGAAATGTATCTTTAACCCAGCAATAATCAGGAACATATTTTTATTCTAGTTTGAAAAGAAAGCTACTTAGCTGTTATTTTAGCTAAAATTCAAGACACTCAATGATAAATACCAATATAAACACATTTTCTGTTTGTTCTGCAAAAACATATTAATCGTAAGCAGAGTAAAGTGGCAATGGATCAGAATAGGAAAAGTAACATTAAGTAGAACAGTATGTAATAGTGCAGTGTATTTATTGGCAGTAAATTTAATCCATTTCAATTGTGTTAGTTAATTGACAACTGCCTAAGCACATTAGTATGCACACATGTACATTTTCACATATGGCCTAAGAGGGAACAGAACTTACAGCAAGTAATAAACTCAAATATTGACAGCAGTTAAGTAGATATTAATGATAAGAGACACACTTAACAGAAAGCTGATTTACACCAAGTTGTCAGATATTTTCTAGCAAAGTTATATTAACAGCCAAAATAAGTGTATCTGCATGCTAACTAGTAACACCAGCAGAGTATGAATGCTTCAGCAAGCTTTATTATTACTCAGTTTTTCATGGCATCCACCAAAGCTCAGATATACATACACATTAGCTGCGTTCTGACAAAAGTACTATGTAATCTTAAGTGCTAAAGAAAATGAATTTATATGTTGAAGATAGCTTCATTTCTTGCAGGTGTCTACCATTCCCCATCTGCTTTATGCTTGTACCCCCTCCTCAGTTTCTTAAGTAAGCTAGAAGTGAGACAGAGGCTACTTGGCATGGTACAACTCTAGTGATAAGGGTGCATTTTTTCCTTTGGTAAACCTGTATTTCCCCCAGTGCCTGGTATGCAATAGTTTCATGTCATGTGCTAGTGATAAGTGTTGCTGCTAAATGTAGGCATATTTCTCTTAAGCCTTGATTTTTCATTATTACAGGCGAAAAATCTTATTTTTGAACTGCCATCCAGAAGAGAAGAAGAATCATGTTTATACAAATACTGTATATAGTTGTGCTTTTGTCTTTGGTTCAAATGCTTTGCTTATCTTGCCCTGTTTGTCAAATATGATACCATTGTTTTTTGTAACTGGTGGGCTGAGATTGCAAAATGTCCATTCATATAAGTGCTCTATCCCGGATAACAAATTTAAATAAATAAAGATCTCTCAGCATCATTTTGTCTAAAACCTGATAAGCTGGCTGAAGAGGTAATACTTTAATAGTTAAAATAATTTATTTTTATTTATTTCACATTTAACTGGGTTAGTCCAACTGAGTTTGCAAACAAACCCATTTTCAGTGGAGAACCGAGGGGAAAAGCCCCAGCAAACATAAGTAAAGATAAAGTGACAATATACAAATATTAAATAGCAATCACAATACAAAATAATTGTAAAAAGAAAAGGTTATGAATATTTGCATTGCATTTATAGTAAGCAACCCATTTTCAGTGGAAACCCAAGGGAAACCATAAGCAAAGATAAACATACAGGACATAAACTATTAAAAATAAGTATGCAAATACGAAATTAGTTACAGAGAGAAAAACTAAAGAAAAAAATATAAACATTAAGGGTTGCACTGATAGCAGTGGTCTAAAGGTTACTACATATGAGAGTAAAAACGAAAAGATAATCATTGTTCAAAAGAAGGACAATGTATAGACATTGATAGGAAATGGGGGGGGGGAGATAACTAGTGTGGAGAATGGGAGGGTGGGAGAAAGGAGGGGCTATATTTGGGCTATAGTAGTAGAGCTGGGGGTTTAGGAGGTTAGTTTAAGCAGAAGTTGCTAACAGAGAAAGAAAGTTAGGAGATGGAACAGGTTATGCAGTAGGACAGATTAAGACTACGTGTGGTCAAGGTAACGGAATAATTTCAAGTTCAGTAGGTAGGATTTAAGCTCCTTTTTAAAACAGGGAAAGGAAAGGTTGGATCTAATATGGAGAAGGAGTTTTTTTTCCAATTTAGTGAGACAGAGTGTTTGTAAAGTAGTTTGCCAATATTCCTTTTGGGTGTATAAACTGAGAGAAGATGTGCACTCTGGAGAGGCCGGGGGAAAAGTACAGAGTAACATGGAAGGTGAGGGCAGGGTAGGCAGAGGGGTTGGAGAGTATGGAAAAGGTAGTGTGGAGTTGCGATTGTAGGAGAAGGGGTGGATATTCCAGCCACTTGAAGTTTGTTTAGTGAGGGGCAGTGATGTGAAGAGAGTGGTTGGTTTAGAATAAATCTAGCCATTTTGTTGTATCTTTGTTCCAGTTTCTTCATTGAGGTAGTAGAGATATTGGTCAGGATGGGGGAAGCGTATAAAAGACTAGGTAAGAGTAATGCCTGCGTAAGAGTGCGTTTAGTGGCAGTAGTGAGGAATTTCTTTGTTCCTATAAAGTAGTCCAAGTTTTTAGTGTTTTTTTTTGATGGCCTGTTGTATATGCAAACCAAATTTTAGTCAGTCATCAATTATTACCCCAAGGAGTTTAGTGTGTGAGGCAGGGGAGATATTGGTGCCATCTAGGGAGGAAAGAGAAAAAATTGATTTAAGGTGAGAGTGTGTCTGAGTTTTCTTAGGGTTAAGAATTAGTTGATTGTTTCTGAGCCATTTTTCAACAGAGATAAAGGAATTCTGTGTTAGTGTGTGTAGTTCAGAGATAGTATTGGAGATTGATAAGAGAGTAGAGTCATTTGCGTATTATATTACAGATGAGAGACTGCAGGATGAATGTAAATATATGTAAATGTATAAAAAATATGTATCAAAAGATGAATGCTTTCACACTATTAAACAGTGCTTCTTCAGATCTAAAATTCATCAGACCAAGTAGGTAAAATAAACCATCAGTACTATTATATCTACAGACATTACATCTGTTACAGGGAAAAGTCCCTTTCTTCTTACTTATTCTGTTACTCAAATCATCCTTTATATTTAATGGTTTATAGCAGAGCATTTTTTTAAGTGAAGGGACATTCTTGAACACAAAGGATGATTGTGCATCCAATTTCCCATAGGGTTTTTGAGTTTAACTCATTTGCTAATTGTAGCACACAAAATTTAGTATATCTTGTTATCTGTCAAACCTGTGGTTTTACAATGTGGGAAAAAACTAACAGATGTCTTAGAGACTGAATCAGGGAAAACCTTTATAATATTAATAGGCAAGACATGAAGAATGCTTTAGCAAAGCATGTTGTTAAGGAAGGGGCAGAACACAGTTTTAAATTCATGGTTATTGAGAAGTTACTTGTCATAGATAGAGGGGGGAGATGTTAAAGTTCAGACAGATAGGATAGAGACAAAATGGATTCTGTGCCTTTAAAACCTGTGCTTAAATTAAGATTGTTAAAACATTGATTGGATATTTAATGTGCATATACACCTACTTGGTCTGATAAATTTTAGATCTGAAGAAGCACCGTTTACTAGTGCGAAAGCGTTCATCTTTTGATACGTATTTTTTATTTTATTTTAACTATTAAAGTGTTACCTCTTCAGCCAATTTCTGTGGTTTTAGTGAATACTTGCTGATTGCCTGAAGTGCTCCTATCTTGCTTGTTTTAGTCTTATTCATCATTTTAATTGTGATTTATATATATATATATATATATATATATATATATCTATATATATATATATATATATATATATATATATATATATACATACACACACACACACACACACACACACACACACACACACACACACACACACACACACACACACACAAGATCAGAAAATATAAAATGTATACTGACATATAAAATAAATGGCAAAATGATATTATACTCATGTGATGTTTTAGCTCTGTTAGTAGTGTTAATCCATACCTCCAGTCCCCAAACATATACGTGTGACAGCTGTATCACAGCACCTTACAGTTATATGCCATTCTATCACTACAAGACATGTTTATATGCCATAACATTATGCTTACTCCTTCTGACCTGCCATCACTGATATTGCACCAATATCAACTACATTTTCATGAATCCCATCTGAATTTAGTTTCTATTACATGTTTTGTCCATAGATGCTCTTGTGTGAAGGGTGAGGGCATGCCCAGAAAAGGAAGTCAATGTCATCCCACTGGGAGATTTGACAAATATAGGTACCCATCTAAAGAGTGAAGCATTATTCTCTAATCTCAACCCAATGAGCAGATGTTGCCACATATTCTACTTGCTGAGTTTGTAAGACATCAGCAAGCACAGCTTTGCAGAAACCTTGCAACATACGAAGAAACAAAATACAAAAGCATTAGGTGAAGTAATTCACAATACATTTAACATGCAGATGTACACAAAACACTGACCAGCAACAAATGTTTATATGACCTCTGTTATGGGAAACTAATTCCCAATACTTTTTCCATAAATAAGGGACAGGGTATAAAATTAGTAATCAAAACTGTGGACAAATGTATAAACATCTCATCAGGAGCGGCCTTAGGTCAACTGGTGGCCTAGGTGAAAGGGCTCCATGATGCCCCCTATCACACCAGTTGGTGCCCCCATCCTGGTCTACCTACACCAAATAAATACTGGAAAAGCGCCCCTGCTGCAGCGGCGCCCTAGGCGGCCGCCTAGTTGGCCTATGCCTAAGGCCAGCTATGCATCTCATAAAATGTCATGTTTCTCAAAAACAAAAACAACTAATAAATAGTTGTAGTTAAATATAAACTAGACAAGAAAATGGTTGTCTTTCAAAAATAACTTTATGGTCATTAACTTTGTAAATATTATGCAGTACAAAAGCTAAATGTTCTCCTGGGGTGTGCAGGAAAACATAAAACAAGTCATGTATAACTTATTCCAAACTAAGTTTTTTATCATACAGGGTAAATACATTTGCTGTATGACATTATGTAACACATAATCCACAGTTGTTAAATACACTAATGGAATCAAAGACTATGCAAACCATTTCTGAAATAAATGGTCATTCAGAAAAAAAATAGGCTGAGTGATCTAATGTTAAATAACAGTTATGAATGTAATGCATGCTTAAACATTCCGAAATGTGGTAATTATTTCTTTCTTTCTTACTGAAAGCAAGGAAGGCAAAACAATTTTCACAGCAACAGATCTAGAAATGAGATACACATTTGCTCGAGTGCGTTATTACAGGAGTTTGCAAACCAGTTCTAAACTAAATGGAACTGAGAGAAGAAATAGTCACAGTATGACCTGATTAAAGAACAGTTATGAATGGAATGTGTACTTAAACTGTAGCCATTTAGAAATTACTTGTTAGCTGCTAAAAACAAAAGAAGCAAAACAGTTTACTTGTCAACATATTTGGAAGTAAGATACACAGAAAAGGAGACTGCTTCAAAAAGTCATTTAAAGTTACCACTAATACTGATGTAGCTCAGTCTTAAATAAACTTTCTTTTCTGCTAGCTCCAGCCACATACACAGCAGAACATGTGTTTGTGTGTGTGTGTGTGTGTGTGTGTGTGTGTGTGTGTGTGTGTGTGTGTGTGTGTGTGTGTGTGTGTGTGTGTGTGTGTGTGTGTGTGTGTGTGTGTGTGTGTGTGTGTGTGTGTGTGTGTGTGTGTGTGTGTGTGTAAGTAAGTAAATAAATATATAAATAAATAAATATATCATATGAATCAATGCTCTGAAAAAACAACTGCAAGTTGTTCCCTCTTGTAGTGGACAGCATTTATACTCTGATAAAATGGAAGACGGGGTATTGTCCTTTTTCTCTTTTGTAATTATTAAGCTACAATGCTTGCTTTTTTGGCAGGCAGTTGCACAAATGGAGATATTTAAGTGCAAAACATCAAAAGATCCATTGATATAATGGCATGAGGTGTGAATCTAGGACTTTAAGGGACAGTATGGACTGAGTGATGAGCTCTTTGATCCTGAGGCAATGGATTTGGGGGGTTGGGGGGCAGATGTCAGGAAAGTAATGAGCAGTTCATAATGAGAAAGGGAGGCAGTACTGAGCTTACCCTTAAACTGTTAAAACAATATCACAGGCTATTTATTGCATATGAATAAAGAAGGTGCAATGGCTCAATGGCCCAGATTCATTCAATTAATCGTCACCTTATGACCTATACAGTGCTCAAATGACAGATTTAATATATGTAGGGAATGACATAATTAAATTAAATCACATGTAAACTATGCTACTAATGATCAAACAACAACACAAACGGTTTGTGCATACTAAGAAAAAGTAAGAAAAAGATGCAAGGAACGCAACCTTTTGGAATGTATGAAAATGTTATATTTTAAGACAGAGAAATATACCACTCAACTGTCCAGATTTTCAGAGAATGTCCAAATTTTTGCCACATATTTTTGACCTGTTTTTCATAAAATTGTGGTTTTCTGGCAAATTACTTACAAATCATTGAGGAATAAAGTCAGAAAAATAATCATGGCCATCTGAGTTTCAGACTTCATATTCATCAGTAAATTTATGGTAATGCAAAACCAGTCAATCTATCGACTTTCTAAGTTTGTGGGAGCTATATTTAAAAAGTGTCAATATTTTTGGCCTTTGTCCCCCCATTATTTGTGGTTTTTGTCCAGATTTCTCAGTTTAAGAAGTTGTGAGGTATACAGTGGAATATTTCACTGTGTGGGTCTTCTGGAATGTCATCCCTGTTTTACAATGCTTCACTGACAATTCAGATCTATGCTGGAATATGTTACAGATGACTATGTGCTAGTACACTTCATGTTGTCACAATGTTCCCTTGTCATAAGTGTAGGTGTGTTTGGAGCTTCTTACATAGCATCGCTATTCTAGCCAAAGTACCTCAAGCAGCCGTAGAAAGAAGGTGGAAGAAGTCATCTCCACAGTTCATAGGTTACTAATGGCCCTGGAACCTTTACAAGCCTAGCTCCCAAAAAAATACCCAGGCACCACACCACCTGATGTTAGTTCACAGTGCCCCTATCCAGTAGGGCAACTGGAATGATCCCTGGAGTGAACTTTCTGTTACCCATCCACTCGTCAAGATTTTTTTTGAAGAGGGCCATTGAGGTGATCTGCTTGACATGAATGGGAAGCTTATTCCACAGTATAGGCAGTCTTTGGGAGATGAACCATTCTCTCCAGCATGCTCTGTTAATTCTGGTAATGAGGTTGTGATCTCTGTAGTGTGTGGCACTGGGGGATTGGGATTTCATTAGGTGTAGCATTTCAAGTAGGGCTGGGTTACACACAGCTTTGTACGTCAAGCAGAGATCACCTCTACGTAGACAATAAGAGACTGAGAACAACTGATGTTTCTTGAGTCTGTCCATGTAGGACATGTCTTTAAGGCCTAGGATCCTTTTTGTGAGGTACTTTTGTGGCCTCTCCAGCTGTTGTAGGCATCTGGTCAGGTACATGCCAAATGGGGCATTATATTCGATGAATGGTCTAATGAGAGATGAGCAGAGAGGGATGATGACCTCTTTCTTCCTGGATGTGAAACCTTTGGTTATAAGTTGTTCCATGTAGAAGGATTTTCTGACCACAGTGGCAATGTGGTGGTCGAAGGTGAGGTGGCTGTCAACCTGGGTGCCCAGATCTCTTTTGGCCCCTTTAGTGTTCAGTGGGGTCCCATCAACATGGTAATTCATGGAAACTGATTTTTTTCCAAGGGATGATAATGCATTTTTTAGTGTTAAGCTTCAGGCCATGGTTCCGACACCAGTCATTGGTCTCATAGAGGCCCTTTTGTAGGATGTCAGCATCACTTGGAGAGTTGATAATGACTCCTAGCTGATCAGCGAACTTGGTCAGCCAGAGTCATTCTGTGTTGGCCTGGAATTCTGAGAAGCAGATGCCAAACAGGAGTTGGCCCTGGACCGAGCCCTGTGGGACTCAACATGTGACTGATTGACAGTCTGACTTGGAATCCACAACTTTCACTCTGTAGGTCCTGTCTGTGAGCCAATTTGCAACCCACCTAGTGATGTAATGATTGCTGCTAGTTTGGTGAGTTTATCAATGATACCGGAGTGGGAAATGGTATCAAAGGCCTTGGCCAGGTCAAGATAGGTTGTATGCACTGCCTTACCCTCATCCACAGCCTTGGTGACTGCTTCGAAGAAGTCAACCAGGTTCAGCAGGCAGGAACTCCACTTGACAAAGCCAAACTGTGCGGGGTCAAGAGTTTGGAGATTGCCTATATCTTTGATAAGCAGGCCCATGATGATACGCTCCACAGTTTTGCATACCAGACTCGTCAGTCTAATGGGGCAATAGTTCCCAGGATCTGTAGTTGCTCCCCCTTTATGGAGTGGGATGACTGTAGCAGTACGCCATTCATTGGTGACACAGCCTGAGGTAAGGCTGTGATTGAACAGGGCACACAGATGTGGTGCCAGTTCATTTTGTAGCTCATGCAGGACACAGCCAGAGATATTATCAGATCCCATGGATGCTGTATTCTTGGCTTTGGACAATGCAGCTCTTACCTGTGCCACAGAAACGGTGGGTACCAGGCTTGCTTCTGGTATTGTGATAGGGCAGTTGGGGGGGTGGCATTGAATCTGTCAGCCAGTATGTTAGCTATATCTGCTGGCTCAGTATAGGAGGTGCCATTGTGCAATAACTCAGAGCAAATCTGCGTATTGCCTTTGAGGTTTTTGATATAGTTATAGAAGGCTTTGTGGTTATTTTACAAGTCTGCCCATAATTCAAAAGGGAAATAACTGATTCATCCTTTGTACATAAGGAAATTTGAATCTAAGCACTTTGAAATGAAATCAAATTCAAAGTCTCAGAAAATACTGATTTTATTAACATGAATAATGCTGATTAACTATAGGTATTCGTTAAGTATTACTTTTATCAGTGTCCATTCTGTGATTTTTTTTTTAATTTACAAAATAGCCTTTCTTCAAGAACACCCAAGTATATGCAAGCGATATATATATATATATATATATATATATATATATATATATATATATATATATATACATACATACATGAATGCTTGCATAAAACAAATAAGTTTTCCCTACAACTGTGTCATTAAACTGCTAGGCAAGATAATACAACTGTAAAAATGCAGGTGAGTTACATGCAGTATGCAGACAGAAAGCAATTTATTTATATTTTAAATTTAAGATATGAAACAAAACACATTTTTAATTAACACATTTGGTAACATAATGCATATCTTGTGTATTTACTCATACAGTTTTGCCACATAAGACAATCTTCATTCATAATCATTAAACCATGTTTATAAAAATGCAATGCTATCTTTGAAAGATTGCACAGATTACGGGTCTGATTCTAAAAGACTTGCACTCAGTGTATGTGACTTACTCTGGTGTAAGTCTTTCCTGATTCCATTCAACTTGTTCTTGGTGTAAATGACTTACTTCAGTGTAAGGCCCATCTATAAGGCTTTCACTGGAGAAAAGATTCAAATAGAGTTGCAGAATCCGAGAATAAGTCTTTTGGAATCTGGCCCTAGATCTGCTGTTGTAAATCACATAGTGTTGGAGAAATGCATTTGTAAGAGAACTCTAAATCTTAAACAAATAATATTATATACAAGCACCCATTTTTCACTTTCAAACTAGGACATTTGCACTAACAGTTGACATTTATGTATATTTTGTATAGCACAATATTAACAGTCATAGGAGCCTTGCAGAATATGTTTTAAGCTGTTGCTGCTTTTTCTTCTCTGACAATTATAGAATTGTTTGTTTGTCAGCCTTTAAGCCCATCTGTCAAAAAATGTGTTAAGACCTATTTCCACAGACCTAGTTAAATGATTTGACAGAATGCAACTGTAGGCTGAGGGAGTCAAACCTACTACTATTTTATTATGTGTATTTGCAGCTCAGACGTCTAACATTCTTCACTAGATGAGAGGAGGAAGAAGTTACTGTACCATTTTAGGATGCCTTTTAGATGTTACAGAAAAACAAGTATATATTTCAAAATTGAGTAAATGACTTTACCAATGAATTCCACAAATACTAAGGTAACAAAAGAGAGGCAGCCAGACTGCTGCTACCTGAGCTACTCACAATCATTTATCTTCAGCTTGTGGCATCTTCCTCGGTGATGGTAAAATGCTGCTCAGTGTAAGGCTTGTTCCTGTCTGTGACGTATACTCTGAGAGATCCCTTATGTCTCTTTTCATATTCTCCAGTAAGGTCCAGCTCAGGTTATTTACAGCTACATGGACTATAATGGAATCATGTTGCTACCTGGGGTAAAGTGACGTGACTGTGTGCATGATATTGCAGATCATGACTCCGGATTGGCAACTAACCCTTATCTTCTCTTTGTCTAACCTGGTGAGTGGGGCATCTGTGTGCCACACAATGGAGTCCTCAGTGACGAGTGTTAAACAAAGTTTAAGCTTGCCTTACCGGCTTTGTTGTTTGGGACACTGGACATATGCTTATGTGTGATGTTTGGTATGTGTTCTAGTGATTGGTGAAGAGCAGTGTTGCTGTTGGGTAGCTTTAGAGATCTTTGAAATTTGGGGAGGTTTGTTTTAAATACCTCAGCATAAGAAAATCTGTGTGTGTGTGGTGAGCAATATGTGTGAGGGATGTAGTGTGGGTATTCTTGGCAACCTCTTCTGTATGCAAGATTTTTGCCTCCAAGGAAGTTGTTTATTTATATCTGTCATATACTGTGTTATTTTTATTAATAATTAACTGGTTTTCCAAGAATATGAGACAATTGCTACATTGCCTTAGGATGCCTTAATCTACCAAGCTGATCACAGAGACAATAGGACATCACATACCCATGTTATCCAGTCTTGTAACAGGGCGGGCTGTTTAGGGTTAAAGCTTGGGTTTTAACAGGTGTCTTCTGGGGAAATTTCTGGGGTTATGGGCAAACTGTTATATAGTGCTAGGAAATGGCAGTGCTAGTCTGTATGCAAACTAGTTTATATGTTTAACTGCACGATGTTTTATAATTCTAGGATACAGTAGTGTTACTCGATGCACATGTTAGCTGCTCTAAGCTTAATTCTGTGCAATGCCATACTATTAAACAGGTTTCAGACCTTATCCTAACTTTATAGGGAAATTTTACTATCTAGTTGCTTGCTAATAAATAGGGCATTGCTAATTGCCTCTGTGCAGTGGGCAGCTCTGGGCAAACCCTCTTGATTTTGCAGTAAAGAAAAAAGCATGAAAACTAACTCCTATCATGTCATTTTAAATTTAAGCATAAAAATGATAATTTACATCACGCCTACTGTTTATTCTTGCTGTACATACCAACAATCTAGTCTTTAATTCTTGTAGCATATATTAGTTTTAGTCAAAGTGAACAGCTATTTATGTAAAAAATATGATATTTTACAATAGTTATATGGTATCCTGATAAAGAACCCTTGATAACATATTTTCAAGTTTTTTGTTAAGCATAAAATGCAGTAACAAACAACTGACATTCCAAAAATCTCATAACCCCCACCCTCGCTCTCTGTAAGGATTCTCAAACAGCTTAACACTTTACCACTTTACCATTCTCTATATTACTACAGGGATTCATTTTAAAGTCTTCTGGCAGGCACTGAAAAAACATGTATTTTGCATCTGAAAATGCAGTCATTGTAGCCAGTGCTATGCTATTTGTCCATTTTTATGATTACTTAAATTTGGGACAAATCTTTCATTCAGCACTGCTGACAGGCAAAAGTATACACTGAGTTCTGCTTACACCACTACTGGCTCTTCAAGTAAATTGGATTTTTGAACAGGGAGTGAAATTAGAGTTATAAAACCTTGCATTTTTCAAGTGAAGCAATGTAAAAGCTTCACTTTTGGTGCAAGATTTATCTGTGTGACTTTGCCATTAATTGTGTAATGTCGAACTTAAGTATAGACCTCCATAGACCTCCAGTACTATATATTACATTATATTAGACAGAACAGTCCCTTAGAACCACTCTGTGAAAATGAAAAAAATGATACCTGCTGATGTATGAAGTACTGCACAGATTCAGCAGAAAGCTCAGTGTACAAAAAAAAAACATAAATACATCTCAGAGTAGACAGAATTTGTCAGCTTTACTATTTCAGGTATTTCTTCAAACTACGTAAGCCTTTCTAAAATATTCAAAACTTAGGACTTATAACCTTCAGCTAGCTCACTACATAACTTAATGTCCATCCAGATCAGAAAGTGCTGAGCCTTGCACAATTTATTTTCCATTGTCTCTCATACACATTGGGTACACAAGTGGTGTCCACATCCCATTGCTATTTTCAGAGGTCAGTGTACTGTAATGGAATTCCCTCATCCTTTAACATAATTATCTGTGGTGTTTGATTCAGTCATTTTAACTGCTGGCAATTACATGAAGACTTGACATATTCCTTTGTGGAAAGTCTCTCATCTCCTAATTGAATATAACCAGTACATTTTTAACATGTGCTCATCACAGCAGAGACACTCCAAATTATTTAATAAAATAATATAATATGTATCACTATAATTCGCTGGCACTGGATTACTTATCATGGTGCCAATCACGGAATTCATTAATGATTCTTCTGAGACATAAAAATCTGTCAAAGCAAATGCCACAAGCTGTCACCTTTGGAATGCAAATACTTAAGATATTATCTTATTATCGTAAGTTAAGTCAAGCTTTACGTTTCATTTGTCAAAGAAAGTCTCTGGCTAATGTTCCAATAATTACTAGATCTATAATAGTTTGTTAATTTGTGACTTTTTGTACAGTGATATTTTTGCTGCATTCAGTAAAAGTATATGACAGCTACAATGCTAATGTTCTACCTTTGACAGGCATACAAGGAACTGCTGATCATAGAGGAAGCCATGAGACACGTTAAAGCATAATAATATTCCAATCATACTGTTAATAATACTCACAAGAACAGCAACAAACACTGACTTCGAAAAACACATCTCCCTCTTATAAATGTGCCAAGAGACTAAAAAAATATTTATGACTGTTATTGTCCCCAACCCTTGACCGACTTCAATAAAGACAC
The DNA here is from genome assembly GCF_019279795.1 of Protopterus annectens. Lineage (NCBI taxonomy): Eukaryota > Metazoa > Chordata > Ceratodontiformes > Protopteridae > Protopterus > Protopterus annectens. Next base: position 1,020,295,023 of record NC_056727.1, read on the forward strand.
CCATTATGCCAATGCAACCAGTTTACTGACTTTACAAATTCAGATATTTTACAACAAATAGCCATGCAAATTAACATCAATAGCAAAACAAACAAATATAATCAGTTACTAGGCAGCATGGGAAAAGCTCACCAACCAATCTGCTATTATAAATATGCTGCTCGCCTTTCACTTAAACAGTCCCACTCTTTGCAGCAGCATACCGCCACTCACTCTAAATTATATAACATAACAATGAACAATGAAAGGGGGAACTGAAGTGAGGTTCCAGAAACCAATGAACCCCTCTTACTCCACCCACCAATCCCGAGAACAAAAGCACAGTACTCCAAGAAATAAAAAGAGGTGAGGAGGGCAGGCTGCCACCAAACACCAATACTAAAGAGGCCAGACCACCCCAGACCCAGCTTATAGATAACCTCTCCTCATATTCCACCCTCTTACCTCACTTCCTGTCATCACCCCTCAAGTACTGTTAAACTACCCCTCCACCTACTTTTCCTTGCTTTGCCTAGCAACGTACACACATAGCTACTTGACCCACAAACTTAATTAAAGAATCAAAACCCTCTGTACCCCCCCCCACACACACACACACACACACACAGGCAGGCATATATGGACAAATATGTCTTCTTAGCGAACTTTATTTGGCATGGATAATGTTTGACACACTAAATGTTTTAGATTGAGTGGTATAATATTCTCTTCCCAAAGTATCCAGTAATGTTCTTCCAATTCCTCTCACAAGATACACATTTTCAAAGTAATACCACCTATTGTCAGCCAGCCACAGTGTATCAGTTACATGATTTCTCAGTCACTGGCTGAGAAGTCATGCCATAATAACTTGAAAAGCTTCATCATTTACTCTTACCAGTAATCTCTTTGCTACTTGCTGTAAGACATGCATGATGACAGACTCAGGAAAGACTAGCACAAGTAAGAGAGAATGAAAGCTTAACTAAGACAGACCTTTATTATACTGTAGTTTGCTTGAAAGAGCTCTTGTCAAGAGTTACTGGGGGTAGGAAACAATAAATGAACTAATCGAAACCTAACTCAATAAGACTGAGAAGATCCCAGCAAGGTGCCAACACATCACTGTCTCATTCTACAGCAGACCAAATGGTGCAACTGACAGGGAGGTAAGAGAAGTACTGAGTAGTAGCACATATGCTACAATGTAGAGTTTGTGATGCCTTCAGCACTTGTGGGAGATACAACAAAGATAGAAATCAGGGAGACAAAGTATAAACATCATTCAGCCAAACTGTACAGGGATCACATAACTGAGGAAAGGCAAATTGCAGGAAATGTTTCAGGGAGAAATGATGGTAGGGAATAATTCCTCTAGACAAAAAAAGATAACTAAGAACAGAAAGAAACCGGTCTCTTTAAAGTAAGAAGAAAGGGGTGTGATCAATGAGATGAAGACATATACAAGAATATAAATTTAAGGGAAGATGGCAAAAAGGGTATCTGCCAAGGATGGAGAAGAAAAGCTACAGAGGACATTCAGCAGCAGAAGGCAGGTTTAGAGGAGAAGAAGGTAGCCATAAGAGGATGAGTTACAATATATTCCCAAAGACTAGCTGGGGAGTATAGAACATTTTGACAATGCATTCATTTGGTAGAAAAAGGATACAGGACTGAGAATGTTAGAGATCAAGCTGGAAAACAAAATTAATCCTTTCTTCATCTCATTATATATAGATGAGTAAAAGAACAAGGCAGCAATAAGGAAATGTAGGGTAATATAGACAGGGACAAAATGAGAAAGATGACAATAATCTCACAGAAGGTGAACAAGAACCCATGAGATTTCAGCAAAGTTACTAAGTTGCTCAAGTGGAGTAGAAGGATAAGGCTCTGACTATGGCCATCTTGGGCAATTAACGGAGCAGAAGGAAGGAATCGGATTTACAATCCCTGGTGAGTTCTGTGGGCATCTCCTGTAATGATCCTTGCTGGAGGCTGGGGGACATCACTATTATGAGGAATGGTTCTAAAGGAAACAAGAAAGGGCCATGGCTGAACCAGTAATGAGGGTGGGTGAAAGACTTCTGGTTTTCATTACATGCCTACCACTTGAATCTTACCACAGAAAATGTGAGGTAGTGACGAGTAATAGGGTAGGTGAAAATGGACCCACCAGTGGATGGTGATGGCCAGACCACCCAGGTCACCCTTATGATCTGTATTGGTCCCAGTACTAGAAGGGAGGAGGGGTTAGGAGGTGGCTGGCAGATCTGGCAATGGAAGTGGGCCATTGAGTAGGGAACCATAGGATTATGCAAAGTGGAGAAAAAAAAAACTACCCCCCCCCCCCAAAAAAAAAAAAAAAAAAAAGAGACAGTCAGACTTGTGGTAATTTATCTTTCATTTCCTCAGACATTTGGTACCATTTCTACTTATCCACTTGTGGGAAACGTACAGTGTGTCCTCAGCAACTGGAGAGCTTCAGGAAGATTTGGAAAGGCAGTAATAGATCTCATAACTAATGATGTATCTAACAAGGAACTAGCTAATTATAGTCTGTTACTCTGATGTCCACTTCAGAGAGTCTGGGGAATAATGTAGACACTGTTGGAAATCTTATACACTGATTCTCAAGCAGATGGGCATCAATATGGTTTAATGCAGCAGATATCTTTATGGTCCAGCTTAATGAATTTCAATAGATGGTCAACAGGAGACATGAGGTATATCAGGACTACAGTAAGGCCTTTAACACTGTCACAGATGTCATTGTTATGGAAATTAAATGGTATACAGAAAATCCCCAAAATACTGAGGTGGAACCTAATCTGTCCTTCTGACTAAAAGCGGTATTGCAGGTGGAGAGAAAGTAGGTTGTCTGAAGAAAAGTCAATAGCCAGTGAGGTGCCTCACTATTAATTATGAGGACCAGAGCTAATCACCGTCTCTGTATACATTGCTCTGGGGAATAAAATCAACATATATGCAATAACAACAACAAGATTAAGGCCACAGTCAAAGAGGAATCAATCACAGCCGAGATACAATGTTATTTAATAGAGGGAAAAACATTGCCAGGTGTCAATTAATGCAAGAACTTACAGATAGATAAATAAACAGACAGATTGGTATAAGACTATACAATTTTGCACAGAATACCAAGGAAAGTGTACAACCTATGAGGGCCAAATATACTGAAACCAGAGAAAAACATATGTTGAACTTAACAATGATTCTTTTAACTATTCAGACATTGAAACCCTATATGGGCTGTGCTCTGGAAAAGGACAGCAGTATTTTTAGTAAATAATTTTTTTTTTATTAAGTACAGAAATAAACCCAAATCTGGGGCACTGTCATACAGTCTGTAGTTGTACAGCACTGCAAAAAGGGAATAATTAATGTATAAATGATTATTAAAAGATCACAGGACAAAACATGAAGTAGTTTTCATCCTCTCTTGCTTGTCATTCTGTCTCCAATATGGCTCTGTCCAATTTATACCACATTTTCCTAGTTTCAGTATGGTGCTTTTCTGCACAACAGAAAGAAAAGTACAGGACAATGAGCATGTTGATCAGAGTACACAGATGTGAAAATTCTGAAACTGCACTATGGTGTCAAGGAAAGAGAAGCAATTTTTGAAATTAAGGAAACTTTCTGCTAATAGCCATACTGTGAAAATTGCTGCCACACCTTGTTAGTTCAGAGGTGAATAGAAGATGATGGGAACATTACATGGCTTCCTTACTAGTGGCTGAGATTGCAACTTGTTGCTCAAATCATGACAAGTTGCAAAGCATTAGTTGAAGTTTGTCATAACACACAATTGCTGCCTTCCATTATAGCATTAGCAGTTATTCACTCTTGGTTTAACATTTTACTTTTCTCTGTAGTCATGTAACCACGGAGTTAGTATACATGGGTCTATATCATATAATTGACATTTCAAAATGTCGAAGCACCTTTACTCAACACTAAAATGTCGAATGTTGACTTTGTCGAACGGCCAAAACACTGATTTCTTTCCAAGGGAAAGAAATCGATTGGCCATTCTGTGACACCTGCCCTTTCCCTGACTGGAGTGCAGTCTTGGAGTTAGAATATTTAGTTGGGGGGACAGCTCCCCATGGTGGGGGGTGTGGGGGTGACAAAGCCCTCCACTTAAATACGTCACTTTTTATGTTGTGTTGTATGTTGGCCTTCCAATTTCTTTCCCTTGGAAAGAAATCGGTATTTTGGCTGTTTGACAAAGTCAGCGTTTGACATTTTTATGTCGAGTAAAGGTGCTTCGACATTTTGAAATGTCAATTACATGATATAGACCCAGTATACATAAGTAAAGGTGGGTGTGGTGTCACAAAGGGAGTGCACACTGACTTATCCTCCTGCAAAAACACCTCATTTTATCCATTTTTTTATTGAGATGAAGCTTCCTACACTAAGTCATTGTGTGAAATCAATAGCGGTATCTATGGGCATTCAGTTTACATGCTATTGATATTCCTCAAAATGTTTTTTTTTTATTTTTTAAATACATTTGAGTGAATTCCAAAGTATTTATATATAACATCTTAAATTACTATGTACACTGTTTATATTAGCCTGACACTATAACAGATCTTAATGTATGTAGTTACTTTATAAGTATGTCCAATCCATTACCAGAGTGTCTGATCAATTATTGTATAGTGTCAATCAATGATAAGACTTTTCCTCAATGGTTGTTGATAAATGGTTTTGGATAAATTCTTAGTTCTTTAATTTTAATTTCCAATAATGCTGTGGTCTTCAGTAGGCTGTAGACATCTTCCATTCCATCTTCTTGTTATACACTTCCTTGAAATTGCAAGTATAGTCCATACTAGATACATGTTTGACTTATTCAAATGAGGACCTTCGTTCACATTTAATAATACAAAAGCTTTAGTTAAATAAAATGATTCATTAAATAAAGCTTGCAGAAAGTTAATACCATTCCAAAATGGCTTAATTTTAACACAATCAAAGAAAATGTGGTTCCAATCACCATTGTGTACTTGCTCACATCTCCAACATATTCCTTTTATGGAAGAACTAATTTAGTGATTCTATCTGGGGTTAAGAATGCTCTGTGCAAGCATTTCCAATTAAAAACTTTCCAGTATTGTGTAAAGGATGTATATTTTATCGATAATACGATACTTGTTTTGATAGCTTCAGTTAACTGTATTGAGTGTCCTTTTGTTATATATTTCCAATATGAGGTTTTGGGTGTTGTTTTATAGTTTATCAATATTTTGTAAAATTTTTAAATATTGTTTCCCATGTCAAAGTCATTATATATGAATTCATACATGTATTCATAAATTTAGGTATTTCTTTAAAAGAAGAATTGCTAATTATTCTACTTAAATCTTGTGAATATGACAGAATACTCTGTAAAATTAGTGAATCCTGTTGTGGAATTTCATATGTTGTTTTTATTTCTTGCATATCTAAAATTTTTAGTTCTTTGATACATTGGTGCCAACAAACAAATATTTTCTGCTCTCAGGAACTAATAATTTCTCTATATATTTTATGTGGAAAATTCTTTGTGACTATAAATAGTGTTAAAAGATCAAACCAGATTTTTAAATCTAAATTTGCATTAATAATTTTCATAAATGAGTCAATATAATAATTAATCATACAAGTTGTAGTGGGTTTACTTATGTTATATTGCATACTAAATACACAATATGTGCAATGGCAAATAGTTTTTATCTGTTATTTGAAATTTGTTTTGTAAATCAAATTCATTTATTGATATTACAGTTAGCAATTCTTTCCAATTTGCAGAGTAATTTGGACTTATCCAATCTGAGATTGTTTTAGATATTGATGCTTTTATATATGTTTCTATATCAGGAAAGTTTAATCCTCCCCGTTTCCACGGCCTGATATGATGTATTACAGCTATTCTTTTCTTTTGGGAAACTATAAAAATGTTATTAAGTATAAATGTATTCTGTTATGTATATTCCTTCCTGGTAACAGTTGTATGCTAAGGCTATATATAGGATCTTGGGCAGTAAAAACATTTTTTTAACTGTAGTCCATCTTCACATGTTAATATTATTTTATTCTATTTTCCACAGAGATTTTAATTGTATTGATGATAGTATTGTAGCTTTTTGAGACTAATTCATTATTATCCTTGCATAACTCAATTCCTAGATATTTTAAGGTAGATTCTAGTTTCCCTATGATGTGATTCCCCCTTAGTCTGCTCTTCTTTTTTTCATTTAAAAATAAAAATTTTGATTTTGATTTACTGAAATAGAATCCTGAAGTCAAGTGAAATTTGTCAATTAATATAGCTAATTCTTCTAATGTCTCTTTTGTATTAATAATGTTAGTAATATTTCATCAGCAAATAGCATTACTTTAGAAATGTATTGTTCATAAACATCTATTCCTTTGATTTTTATATTCTTACAAATTGAATCTGCCAATATTTCAATAGCCAGAGAAAATAGAATCGGTGACATGGGACATCCTTGTTTAATGTCTTTTGTTATATGTATAAATTCAGAGGTAAAATGACCTAATTTGACAAAAGCTAAATTATTTGTATATATATTCTTGAGGAGATGAACAAAGAATGCAGGAAATTCAAACAGCATTAGGATTTTGAATAAATAGTCCCAATTTAGGGAATAAAAGGCTTTCTCTATATCTAAGCCACTTATGAGCGCTTCTTTATTTTCTTTATTAACATAATCTATAAGAGAAATTATCCTTTTAATATTATGTGTGTGTCTATGATATATAAATACAGTTTGATCATTATTTATTGTTTTGGATAGTGGTATTTTCATTCTGTTCATTAATATTGTCATAAATATCTTACAGCCATCATTTAATAATGATATAAGCCTATATGAGGTACAGAGGTTTGGGGATTTGTTTTCTTTTAGGATTGGTGTGATTAAGGAATATCTCCAAGACGGTGGTATTAAAACTTGTGACTGAATTTCTAATAGAGTTTTATGGAAGAAGGATAGTATCTTTGAAGGAAAAAGTTTATATATTTCCACAATTATGCCATCTATACCTGGAACTTTATTATTTTTAAACTCTTTTATAGTATCTGTAATTTCTTTGAGGATATGGGTGCTTGCAGATTTAGTTTTAATTTTTCTGGTATTTTTTTATATTAGAACATTTTTCATCTAGATTTAATTGATCAATATGTATATTTTCTTTTTGGAAATGTTCCATATAGAGATTTCTATAGGCATCAAGAATGTCACCTATATCTGAGACATTTTTCCCTTTCTTTTCATGGAAGATGCTTTTAATGTTATTAGCTTTTGATTGTATTTTGATTCTTGTGGATAAATTATGAAGATATTTGGCAGAAGTGACCAAGGTATACATTTTTAGTTTTTCTAAAGCTAAACTAGTTGTATGTGTTAGAATTTCATTGTATTTATTTCCAAATTATTTTGATTTTTTCTTTTACTGACAAAAGTTTAGATTGTAGATCTAATAATTCAGAATCCCATTCTCTGATTTTTTTTTTACTAAGTTAGGATTTTACCATACATGTAAGCTTTTAATGAGCCCCATATCCTTATGTTATTTATCTCTGTGATGTAATTAATGTCTAAGAAAAACTGTAATTCAGATAAAAACCAGGGTTTGAACTCTTTAATTTTTGTTATATATGCTGGAATTCTGGAGTTAAAGGTTAATGGTTTGTACTCATTTTATAGTTTTAGTATCAATGAATTGTGGTCTGAAAAGGGGCAGGGAGAGATTGAGAAATTAATGATTTTAGAGTGCAAGTCATGGGCAGCAAATATTTTATCTATTCTAGTTTGGGTACCAAATCTGTGATCCTGATGGGAAAACAACGATTTATCTTCTTTAAATTTGAAAGGATCTACAAAATGAAATGATTCTACCCAATTGTTTAAAGCTTTTGATACAGCAGATGTATGCAGCAGTCTTTTATTAGTTTCAAAAATATCAAATACACAGTTAAAATCTCCTCCTAATATTAAGTTGCCTTTATAATTATTGGAAATGAAATCCAAGTGTTTTTTAACAGTTTCTGTTCCAATGCCTGGGAACCAGTATAGACTGGCTAGGGTCCATATTCTGTTATTACATTTAACTGTTACTAATGCCATAAGGCCTTCTTTATCTTCATACTTCTAAATGATTTCTGGGTTAATCACATTTGTTTTCCATAAAACTGTTACCCCTTTTGTCTTTGTCTTATAAGTGGATTGCACCAATATCATACATTCCTTAGGATTCCATTTGTAATTGTAATTTGTTTTGAAATTAGTTTCTTGAAGGAAGACAATTTGTGCTTTGTTCAGTTTTAAATATTTCAGTAGATTTGATCTCTTGCTAGGATTGTTTAAGCCATTGGTATTTAAAGATAATAAAGTTAAATCCATCTTACGTTATTTAGACTATGTATTTTTTGTTTTATTGTGACAATTAAAATGTTCCTCTGATAACTATAAAGTATATGTTTGAGCTTTTAAAGGAAATTATCAATTTTATAATTTTAGTGTTTAACAATAAAGTAATGTTTTGGTCATGCATACTAAAAATGTTTTTGTGAAATAACAAATTTAAATTAATAAATGTTAACAAAACTAAAATCCGCACTAGCCATGGAATGAAAATCATTCCTAATCTGATGGATAAACCTAAGTCCATCAGATTATCACTCATACCTTGACAATCCAGAACATCTGAGCTCCATAAATTGAATAATCATATGGAGAATATTTGTAATATGAATAAGCAATATGTATATTATTTTGAAGGGATATAGTACTATTGTAGAGTAGACAGAATTTTAATACAATATAAATGTCTACTTATTGTATAAGCAATTAATATTTACATGAAAGATAGATGACAAGCAATTCAATCATAGTAAAGTAAGATGTATCATATATAAAACCTCAGTAAAAGAGTATAGTACACAACTATCTAACATATTCACCCTTACTGATGAAGTATTTCAAAATGCATTACTTAATGTAAATAGATGGTAAATATATTTATACCTAATGTTTATAACACAATGTATTTTACTGGATATATCAGAAACTATATTTCATTGTTTGCCAGCATTTAAGTAATCACTTTGTTTGTTGCTAACTTATTTAAAGCATCAAGTTTGTTTTATGTGAACATTGATGAAAGTTAGTGCATTTTAATTATCAGTGCACCCTCTTCCCCCCATTTAATACACATAAGGATTTTCATATCTGTCATTTCTTATTATAAAATGAGTGAAATTATAGGTTAAAAACAGCAAATTCACTTACTGTGATTAACAATTACAAGTTCCCTTTCTGTATTCATAAATTGCAATTTTATGGCATATACTGAAAGTTTTTAGATTTAAATGGCAGCATTCTATTTTGTATAATCAGCAAAAGTTAAACTGAGTGATTATTGTCAATCTAATACTATTTGTTCAGAATGTGATTGTTACATTCTGTGACATTCCTAGTTCAGGCTTCTACTGTTTCCCTTGAACAACTTTGTCAGTCTGATGTCATATATAAAACTTTAGTTACCTTGGTAACAGCTTAACTATTAAGTATGGTCAAGATGAGTTACAAAACTACAATTCAAGTTAAAACAATTATTGATTTGTTATGTACATTAACTTATATGAGAAAATCATCATGCTTCCCGTTGATGTTCAATATAGTGTATGCCATTTATAACAAGTTAAAACAGTAGTGTTATTATACACAAGCTCATGTTATTACATTGAGTGTCTATTGTCAATTTAATATGATTTGTTCAGAATATGATTCTTACATTCTGTGACATTTCAAGTTCAGGCTTCTATTATTTCTCCTGAACAACTTTGTCAGTTTGATGTTATGTATAAAACATTAAGTTACCTTGGTAACTGCTTAAGTATTATATATGGTCAAGATGGATTACAAAAACTACAATTCAGGTTAAAGCAATTACATGACTTGTTATGCATATTTACTTATATAAGAACATCATCATGCTTCCCCTTGATGTTCAATGTAGTGTATGCAATTTATGACAAGTTAAGATAGTAGTGTTATTATACACAAGCCCATGTTATTAAATCTTGTCTTTAACATCTAAATCCAGCAGACTGCTTCATCTAATATGACGATTATATATTTTATGTCTAGATTTACTAAAATCATACATTACATAACAATTTTGTGGGGTTTTTTTTGGCTGTTGCTTAGTTATTTGAGAGACCACAAGCTGTAATGTGTATTCTTATTATTAACTCCTTCCAAGCATGTTTATACAGTCCATAGACTTTAAATTATGAGACCCTTCTAATTTCTTATTTGTTGTAAGTATATTTCCATCCTTACCTACACACATCAGTACTTCAAGCATGGGCAACAATCCCATCCAGTTTTGCTAGAATATCATTCACTAGTTCATGTGGTGTGTTTCCAGGCTGTTCTTAAAATATCTAAACCAATATTTGTCCTGTTCCATTTTACCAGCCTGTTCCATGCAGTGGCCACTCTGCCAGTGTACCACTAAACACACCTTCCATTCCCACAGATAGACAGGAAATCTGATGACTCTCTAGCATTTCCCAGCAACCCCAAACACCCCTAGAATCAGCTATCCCCATATGCCCAACATGTCTGAGCTAGCTCACCTCCCAGACCACTGCAAAGGGTACTGCACAAGACCAAGTGCTCTTAGCCTTTCACAATAACTCTGACTTCCACTCTTACATAAGTCCTTAACGTGTTTGGACCAAAATACATTTTAAATATAAAATTGGGCTTATTTTATTATTTTTTTATTCAAGAATCAACTTAATGAGCTAAACAAAGCATTGGGAGACCATCAATATGCGAAACAGCCCTTTTATTTTATATATATATATATATATATATATATATATATATATATATATATATATTTTTTTTTTTTTTTAAACCAAAAACCTCATTGCTGAGAATCATCTCAGAGGCTCCAAAGAGCCGTTAAGCATTATCATCAGTCTGTCTCCATTACCATAGCAACCTGGGAGCTTCTGTTTCTGTTAGTGTATCTGTGTACTGCACACCAGAGGCCCACGATCCACCTGAAGCAAAGCTTCACTTCACTGCAACTTCAAACCTAAATTTCTTCCCTTTCATCGAGGCAGCAGCCAGGAAAAGAACAGAGAGTAAACAGATAAAAAAAAATAAAACTCCCAACAATCCGCCACAACAAGAGATAACACATTCTTCCAGCCTTCCCACCTCTCACTCAGCAGATGTATAAACAAACTATTCTCTGCCAAAATATCCCAACTCACAGTTTTATCCACCCTCTTTCCCTTGATCCAGGCTAAAACACCAAATGTCTCTTCCTAATACACAAGCATCAGTAAACCTCAATCACAAGCTGCAACCCACAGCTTCCCAGAGACTAAAACAGCAACATACAACAGCTGCATCCACACACACCACGTCAAGCTTAATCAAACAGCACTCAAAGCTATGATACCTGCCATAATTGATATTAACTATATTTAGACAGAATAATAATGACATTTGTACTAGCTGCCAGACACAGATACATCCACACACACCATGTCAGGATTGATCAAACAGTACTCGTAGCTGTGATACCTGCCATAATTGATATTAACTATATTTAGACAGAATAATTGTGACATTTGTACTAAGAGCTTGCTACTATTATTCAGCCAGGATATACATGACATTTCTAAATCATATTTTAACTGAAGAAGGCATTAGTCTCCATGACAGCATTTTTTTCAAAACACTCTACTGTTACTATTATATATGATGTTAATTTGTTACATTTGAGTCTGAACTCTGATGAATGGTACCTTGTTGAATTATTTAATTAATTACTTAAATTATTATAAGTAAAATCAATGAAAAATGAACAAGATAAGTATTCACTGAGTTCAAGTAGGGGAATAGAAACTTCTATGTTTGTATTATATGTTGCTTTGTTTGTCTTATATATAATGTAAATAGTAACCCATATTGACCTACCTTTGTTTGTGAAAAATGACTGGACTCTTTGAACATTCTGAATAAATCATTACTGTTTCTCAGTTGTTTAACAAACCCTCCTTTTTAAAATTAAAACAGATGACAAGTGATGTACCCTATCAGTTGATACTTTGAGAGATGTAGTTGTAAGAGTTTTAATTTTTTTCTTGGGACAGCTGTCCTGGAATCATTTTTTTTTTTGTTTGTTTGTTTCTTCTTTCTAGCATCAGTCCAAAGATTTGTTTCTTTTATTCTTTTAAGAGTATCCATTTCATTTCTTCTGGGATATACACTATGTTGTTGTTTTTGATGAATACAGTAGCTTTTTCTAAGTCATTAAAGGTTCTCATCTCATTGGCAATAAGTATTTTTATCTTGGCTGGAAATGCCATCTGTGCTTGAATGTTGTTTTGTTTCAGCAGTTTTATTATTGGCCAGACTTTTTTCGTTTGTTCTAGTATTCTCTTGTATCAGAGGCACATGGGATATATGCAAATGATCCTTATGAACATCAGGTGTTTCAGCTCATTGGCGATTCTGAATGCCCATGACATGTTTCATCGTTTTACTGGAAAATTTCAGGCCAATAAATCCAAACATCTCTAGGTGTGGATATGCATATTTCAGCCTTGTTATGATCTCATCAGCACAGCACAAGCAGAGTGTTTGATTAAGCACTAGAAACACAGGGCTGTTATACCCAGCTGATGTCCATTATCATTAGGGTCACGGCAAAAATATACCAAACAACAAAGTAAAACAATGAGTGAGAAGGTCATTGAAAAACCAATCAGGAAACACCTGATGTTCATAAGGATCATTTGCATATATCCCATGTGCCTCTGATACAAGAGGTTTGGAAGGTCACTCAGTGGAAGTTCTAGCTTTGCTGGAGTTTTCATTTTGTTTTTACTGATTGGTTTTTCAGTGACCTTCTCACTCATTGTTTTAATTTGTTCTAGTATTCTGGAAGAATAATCATTGTCAAACCTTATCAGGCTTTGATTGTATTTTAAGGGTGATTTTCTCCAAGCAGATTATAATATTAGTTCCTTGTCCAGAAATGAAAGAAATTTTATAACTATGGATCTAGGTGGAATATTTGTTGAGTAAGAAGCAAGTTTCCTCAATGCTCTATGCGCCCTTTCAATTCCAAATGAAAGTCCTTCTTTCAAGTCAGGAATCCAGGTTAAGAATGAAATAATGTCTTCTCTGTCAGAGTTTTCTGGCAGGCCAAAGATCCTTATGTTGTTTGTCCTTTCCCTGTTTTCTAAGTCATCTATTTTGTTAAGTAGCCATGTATTCTGTTTAAGCAGAAATTATTTTTGGAATACTTCCTCTTTGAGTCTCACTTCAATGTCAATTAGAGAAGTCTCAATATTTATTTTTGCATGGTGTTCCTGTAATAGTTCCTTAAGGGTATCAGTCTGTTTTTGAGAATTTAATTTGAGGTTTTCTAAGTCATTTTTAAAGCCATCCACAGTCAAAGATAGTTCCTGTAAGGTAGATGTCATCAATTGTAATTCTTTTTTCAAAGCAGCATCTGGATGAGAATTCCTTGAGTTGTTCATATTCAGTGACTCAATATATCTCCACGTTATTTGACAGGAAAATGTTTGTATATCTCCACCAAAATTGATATTTATGTAGTTTAGTAGTTTATCTATCAGTTTCTGATTGTTTAAACTTGAAAATAATAACATTTTCCTATATTATTATACTAGTTTATGGCACTCTCAAAATTCACTACTCTCAGTTGGCCATCTGGGCTCTGCCTCCATGATAATGATATTTAGAGGATCTGAAGTAGAACTACTGACATGGTCAGATTACTGAATATGTGAGCATTATTTGGCTGCTATTCAGTATGTGCAGGAGGAAGTATTTTAAAAGACAGATGTGTGGGGTTCTTTGAAGGACATAGCCATAATGTGATATAACCTACATTTGAGGAGCTATAATCTCACCTTTGGCATATTAAATCAGGGTCACCACTCACACTGAGGGCAGGTGTCTGCCACTCACTTGTAGTATTTCAGTTTCATTTATACTGAGTAATCTGGCACTTGGAGTTTTGTTTTTTTTCAATCCATTTTTTTTTGCTTCAGTAACATCTAGTGTTTATAGACATTTTGGATTTTGAGGCACAGTCCTGCTAAACCTAATGCAAAAATGCTAACAATGATACTTCCATTTCTCAACACACAAATTCTGTATGATGAAAGCTTTGCTGTAAGGCACTAGGTAGTTGATTAGTTCTCAGAATGTTGAATTTTAAAGATGCTGTTAACGTGCCATGGTGACTAGACTTGGAGAAGAGGGTGAAGGTCAGTGCTGTATTCTCCTCACTCATATACATAAATTGGACACCTATGAGCCTCAGCCCAAAAATGACAGGTCTCAAGTAATGACCACTTGTAATGCTGCCTCATCATTTTTTTTTTCTTGATCACAACTTCTGTTTTGACAAGTATGCCAATGTTTCTCATTGATTTCATGGAACTCTGAGAGCATTATCAGTGCTGTAATTCATGACACCCTTACTGGGCGTTTCTCTTTTATTCAAAGCTGTGCCACCATGGAGTTAGTATACAAAAGTTAAGGAACTTGCCCTTTATATGGGGTTGCTGGGGGGTGCTTTCCACACTGCATATAAACATTAATTTTGGTGTTTTGTGATGAGTTGGTTAGCCAACTAGTAGACTATCAATACATCTGTATGTACATATAATAAACTGCAACTATCAAGGTTAGAAACTCTATGATGCTATGGAAAGAAGAAACTTTTTGTTAGTAGAAAGGTTGTAAGACAATCTGTTTCAGTGTTCTAATGAACTGTCAGCCCATGCTAATGGAGTTCTACCTAAATATATTCAGACATCTTCTCTTTTCATTACATAAACATTGACTCATTTGTCATACAGACAAGTACGTGAAGCGACTTTACAAATGTCTTGAAGGATGCTTTTACAGCTCTTGTTCTTAAAAGGTATTCCAAATAGTACAAGGAAGGAATTATTGATATATTTTCTACTTAGTCCATTGTATAAGTTCATGGATTTTATTCAGTTATCTTTGCTCAGATGAGCAACAAAAAGGTTAAGCATAGATTTAGATCCAAGCAGATAGTTGGTGATGCCCTGAAAAAGACCACTGGTTGCACTTTTAGGGATACAGATGATGGTACGATATCTATTTCTTGTTCATTGTCACTATCAAGCTTCACTTCCACATGGCCTACTGGCACATTCATTTCATCTCAGTGACAGCAGTGGTTGGGTATAGAGATGCTGTCATCTGCAAAGGTCAGGGGTATTCTTTTCAACTTGATGCCCAAGGGGTTAATACACAAGGAGCATCTGTGAGGGGGTGTCTCCCACTTCTGTGAGAGATGCATTGTTAATTGGTCTCTGATGATCCCTGATCTTCACCAGACATTCAAAATGGAGTCTGCACTCTAGGCATGTACCCTCAAACTTCCTCCACAAGAATGAGACTCCTCCTCTTCCCCTCCAGCTATCCCAGTGCCCAGGCTGCTAAAAGAAAAAGAAGTTATGTTCTTACCATAACGTTCCATCGGTGTTGTCGATCTTCATTCATACTTGAGAGTTGGGTTTTGGTTCTGTCTTTGGAACCTTATCAGCCAATATAACAGGCTAGCGCCAGCCAGAAACTCTCCAGCTAAGGTTACCCATAGTGCCTCTCTTCCCTTCCCTTCAGATTGAGTTTGCCAGTAAAAATAATAAAGTAAAAGCTTTGTTTGAGCAAATGCCCTATCACATAACCAGGACAAATTCCGAACCTCCAGCAATCTTTGGAGGGGGGTAGGAGGGTGGGATGTCAAGAAAGAATGAAGATCAACAACACAGATGAAACGTTATTGTAAGAACATAACTTTTTTATCTGATGTTGTCAATCATTCATTCATGACAGTTGGGACAGAGTCCCTAGGTACTTTATGTCCCGGGAGGCCCTATGAAAGAATATTCCTGTGCACCATTGAGCCAAAGGATGCTCTCCCCCTGGAGACCATGTCCAATTTGTAATGAGAGATAAAGGTATGAGGGGTAATGTCATCCATACAGGCTCTTGAATGAAAGGCTACTGAACTGTAGACTGACCTGTTGGAATGAGCCTTGACTTCAGCTGATAAACTCATTTGATTCTGTTGAATAACAAAGGTGATGCAGTCTCTTTATCATTTTGCCAAAGTGACTTTAGAAACTGACTTGCCCAATTTAGGCTGTGAAAAAGACAGGAACAATTGGTCCAATTTTCTGAATGATTTAGTCCTAAGTAAAAATGTAATTGTCTATGTACATCCAACAAATGCAAACAATATTCTTCTTTGTTTGCAAAATTTGGGAAGAGAACTAGGTCAATGGATTGATTAATATTTGAATCTGAGACAACTTTGGTTAAAAAGTTGGGGTTAGTCCGAAGGGATACTTTCTCTTTGTGAAACATTATGCATGGGCACTTTACACACAAGGCCTTTAATTCTGATATTCTCCTGGCTGAAGTGATGGCTACCAGGAATAAGGTCTTCCAAGACAAGAATTTTATATCACAGGTGGCTGCTGGCTCTAAGGGCTGGCGAATCAAAGTTTGTAGGACTAACATCACACTCCAAGGTTCAATGGGTTCTTTAAAGTGTGGTTTTAAATGCATGACTCACTTTATGAAGGTTTTACAGAGATGGTGAGATATTAAAGAAAAATCGTCAAAGCCATTATGGAAATTTGAAATAGCTGCTAAATGGACTCTGATAGTAGAAGCTGAGGCTCCTGACTGGAGTAAGGTTGGCAAATATTCCAACACTTTATTAATCGGGGCTGAGAAGGGGTCAAGTCCTTTTTCTTGAGACCAGGTTGCAAATCTGTTCCACATACTATGATATATTTTCCTGGTGGATGGTTTATGGGAAGCCAGAAGTATTTTTGTACTGAGGAAGATAGATTATTTTGCCTAGCAATTACCAGAAGTGAGAAGTGGAGGTACCAAGCGGTCAGCTTGAGACTTAGTAGGTTGGGATGGACCAGCCCTTATGGATGAGACAGCAATCCCGGAGTTGGGTCCAGAGTCCATGGGTAGTGAACTGAGGCCAAAGAAATGGGAACCAGACTTGGTGAAGCCAATAGGGTGGAATGAGGATTACTTTGCTTTTCAACTGTTGCACTTTCTTGAAAAACTGTGGTATCAGGGGAAAAGGAGGAAAGGCATAAAGCAGTCCCGGGGGCCAATCATGTAAAACAGCATCCCTCAGGGACTCCCCCTGAGGGGGGATTATGGCAAAATAGCTGTTGTATTTGTAGTTCATGGGAGATGCAAATAGATCACAGCAAGGCTGACCCTAATGCCGAAAAATCTGCATTGCTACCATGGGATTGAAAGACCATTCATGAGGCAGGAGAATACATCTGCTCAGTTTGTCCACAATCATAGGTTCATAGGTTCATACTAGGCTATCTGCCCTAGGGCATTTATAAGCCTAGCCAGAGTGTGTATGGCTTTCGCCACCCATTTTAAATTAATTTTGCTATGCCCTTTTTCGAGGTTAGTATACTGTGCCTCTGTCTAACAGTGACACAGAAGTGATACCCGGAGTAAACCTACGATCTCCCATCCACTCATCAAGATTCCTCTTGAAGAGAGTCAATGAGGGACTCTGCCTAACCTGGACTGGGATTTTATTCCAGAGTGAAGGGAGCCTCTGGGTTATGAATCTGTCCCTCCAGCATGTCCTATTTATTTCAGTGCTGAGGTTTAAGTCCCTCGAGCACATAGCTCAATGGGATTTGGATTTTCTGAGGTGCAGCATGTCCATTAATTCCAGGTTGGACATGGCTTTATACGTCAGGCACAGATCACCTCTGAGCAGGCGGTATGCCACTGAGTAGAGCTGGAGTTTCTTTAACCGGGCAGCATACGGCATCTGTTTGAGCACCTTGATCCTCTTGGTGAGGTACTTTTGGGGTCTTTCCAGTTGCTGCAGGTGTCTGGTAAGGTACATCCCAAAAGGGGCATTGTACTCAATTATGGGCCTGATGAGGGATGAGTAAAGAGGCACGATGACCTCCCCTGATCTAGATGTGAATCCCTTCATGATTAGGTGGGCTATATAAAATGTTTTTCTAACCACTTTGGCCGCGTGGTTGTCAAATGAGAGATTGCTATCAACTTGGGTCCCCAGGTCCCTAATTACTTCTTCTGTACTTAATGAATTACCACTTATGTGGTAATTTGTGGGCACTTTGTTTTTGCCAAAGGGGATGACTATACACTTTTTGGCATTTAGCTTGAGGCCATGGCTCTGGCACCAGTTGTCTGTTTCTATGAGGCCCTTTTGGAGGATGCTTGTGTTGGCTGGAGAGTCTATTATGATGCCCAGTTTGCAGTCATCTGCGAACTTGGTCAGCCACAGTCCTTCCATGTTGGCCTGTACCTCCGAGAAATATATACCGAACAAGAGAGGTCCCAGGACTGAGCCTTGTGGGACGCCACTTGTAACTGGTTTGGAGTCTGACATGGCTCCAGCTATTCTAACCATGTAGGTTCTGTCCTTGAGCCAGTTTGCAACCCATCTAGTGACATAGGGGTTTATATTTAAGCTGGTGAGCTTATCTATAATGCCCGAGTGGGGTATTGTATCGAAGGCTTTTGCGAGGTCCAGGTAGGCTGTGTGGACCACCTTCCCCTTGTCAATGGCCTTGGTGACTGTTTCAAAGAAATCGACCAGGTTTAAGAGGCAGGATCTGCCCTTAACAAAGCCAAACTGGGTAGGATCCAGTGTCTGTAGGTCCCCAATATCTTTATTTATAAGGTCCATGATGATCCTTTCCATAGCTTTGCAGACCAAGCTAGTGAGACTTATGGGGCGATAGTTTCCAGGATCCATTGAGGCACCACCTTTGTGGAGAGGGACCACTGTTGCTGTACACCACTCTTTGGGTACATATCCTGTAGTAAGGCTGAGATTGAACAGTAGTTTTAGGTTTGGGTTTAGCTCTTCTTGGAGTTCATGTAGGACGCAGCCCGGGACACCATCTGGTCGCATTGATGCTGTGTTTCTTGCTTTGGAGAGGGCAGCTCTTACCTGAGCATCTGAGATGTCAGGGGGGCTAGCACTCTGCTGGGATAGATATTAGCCCTTTTGGTGGGGAGGGGGGGGTTTGCGCTGAACCTGTCAGCTAGGATGTTGGCAATGTCTGTGGGTTCGGTGTATTTTTTGTCATTTTGGACTAATTCTGAGCATATCTGGGAATTCCCACCCAGGTTCTTAACATAACTAAAGAAAGCCTTGTGATTATCCTTAGTGTCCTGTGCAATTTTTCTCTCGAAGCTGGCCTTAGATGATTTTATGAGTGCCCGTAGTTTTTTGCTAATACTGATCAGAGATGCCTTCCCTTTTTGGGATTTTGCTCTGTCATGTAGTAGCTTCCTCCTTCTATTGTATAGCTTGTTTATGGCTGGGATCCACCAGACAGGATGTCTGCCTTTGGAGGATTGGGTCTTGGTTTTATTTGGGAGTGCATGATCCATGCATTCCTGAAGGTGTTCATAGAATGCGTTTATAAAGGATTTTGTGGTCTGGGCCATATTATCCACAGGCCCGGGGGCTTTGAAGGATTCCACCTCGGTTTTGAGGAGTGTGAAATTGGCTTTAGAGAAGTTTTTCACTGTTGTTTTCTGGGCATGGGGTGGGGTCGGGATGTGAATATCCAGTGAGATTAGTTTATGGTCTGATCTTACCAGTGAGGGATACACTTCTGGTCTGGAGCATAGAGTCCCCATGTTGGTGATGATCAGGTCCAGTATGTTTTCCCCTCTTGTGGGAGTGGTAACAAGTTGTTCCATAGCATTTGAATTTATAAATTCTAGAAACCTTTGGGCTAGGGTGTTGGAGCTAGAGTAATGCTCCCAGTCTATGGTTGGGTAGTTGAAGTCACCCAATATAATGGTGTTTGGAGAGACCTTCATATTTTCCAGTGTTCTCAGGAAGGCCGAGTGGGGTTCCTTGGTTTGGGAGGGTGGTCTGTAGCAGGCTATAAACTGGAAGGCAGTTTTACCCACTGTTTGTTGCACATGGATAGTCTCTGATGCTTCGTGCTGTGCCACCAACCTGGAGGTGTGGGTATCTTTGATGAATATTGATACTCCCCCTCCTTTTGTGGTTCGGTCCAAGTTTTGGGGCCGAAAAGCATGGTATGAGGTATAACCTGGTAGTGCTGGGGTGCTCTCGAGAGCCTTGAACCAAGTTTCTGTTACTGCACAGATATCGATGTTCTCCATGCTAAGGAGAGTTTCAAGTGCGTGCATCTTGAGGTTTAGACTTCTGGCGTTGAGTAGCATTACTCTTAGTTTCTTATCCCTTGTGATACCTATGGAGGTGGGTTTGTCTTTTGAGCCTTGCCTAAAAAAGGCACTATGGGGTGAGCAAGAGCCTTTGCCAATATCCGAAAGCCCAGGGGTGACAGGTGCAAGCCGTCCCTAGCGAAGCATCGTGGCTTGTCGAGCATGTCATCCCAGGCTGACAGGCATTGGATCCCCTTTGAATGACACCAATACTTAAGCCAATTGTTGAAATTGATAATCTTGTCTTCATACTGTGGCATCATTCTTGGTGAGGGTAAGATGCTACTCAAGGTCAGGGTCATACCGGCCTGGGCTACATGCTCAGAGAGCTCCTCTATGTCTCTTTTCATGTAGTCCAGGGAGGTATGTCTCAGGTCATTCACACCAGCATGGACAATGACTGAGTCATATTTGTACTTGCTTTGGAGTGACCAGAGTGCTTGTGTTATGTGGCGGATCCTAGCGACCGACAGGCAGCTCACCGTGACCTTCTCCTTGTTCAGCCTGGTGAGCGGGATGTCAGTGTGCCTGATGATAGAGTCACCTATTACAAGTGTTTCAGGTGTGTTGTTTAGCCTTAAGGGCTGTGACTGTTCGGCACACTGGCTTTGTGAGCTATGCATTGCACGTGTTTTGTTTTGGGGTAGCAGTTGCTTGGGTGTCTGCTTTGGAGGTCTCTGCTGCTTAGGCAGATTTTTATTTAGAGCCTCCAAGTATGTTTTTGTGTGTTTATGTGTTTGGTTTGCTGTCGTGGTAGGTCTATGTGAGACTGGAATTGTAGTGAGTGTGGTTTCCTTCTCCTCCTGACTGGTTACGCCAGTACTGAGTTGAGAGAGCTTAGCCTCCAGTTTGGCTATATGGTTGCATCTCTCACAAGTGTTGGAATTTGTTGGGAGGAGGAGAGGGTTGTCTGTGTACATGAGGCAGTTGTAACATTGCCTCAAGATTCCCAGGTTCACCAGCTGGACCAGAGAGGAGATTGACAACTGACCTTTGGACATGCTAGAATAGTATTGGGAATTCCTTTATAATTGAAAAAAAGGGCCAATGGGGAACAAGGTACTCAAGGGGAGTTTGTGAGGGTGTAGTGCTTTTAATTTTTTAGTGCTGACTTATATAATTGCTTTAGTGAGCAAGTGCTAGGCTTTAGCGTAGGAATAGGGTGTTTATTATGAGAACTAGATCAGTTCCAAGGGAAAAAGTGAAGAGCAGACTTAAGCGGCTCTGCTCGATGCCACGCTATGCAGAAAATCATGCAAAGCCACGCTACAGCGAGTTTTATACAGGCGGACTTGAAAGAGCTAGAAATTGGCCCAAAACGTCCAACAGACTACCAGATTCCTGCGCTGGGAACACTCCTCCAGGGACAGATCGGCTGCTCCAAGCTCCCCACTGTCACTGGTGAACAAAGAAGCCTCCCTCTATCCAAGAAAGGAAATGGCAACACAGGAACTTTCCAAAAGTCCAGAATACAGCAAAGCCTGTATTTGGACTACTCTAGGTCAGGAAAGATGGGAAACAAGGATAACTTTTTTTTTTTTCTTTTTTGCAACAAACAGCAGGAAAATGCAATAAATATGTAACACAGGCTAGCGCACTTGAGTGTGTAGCCTCAACAAGTAAATGCAACAAACAGGACAAACTTTAAAAGTGCAGGTGCAAAAACAATTGGAATTCCTGGGAATGTGCATTGCTATCAGAAAACAGTTGGAGGCTACCACCCACTGCCATACTCCCATGGCTTCCTGACATAATGGGTAGGATCTGTTTTCTCCATGTTTGTTGATATACCAGACAACCAACATGTCTGATTGAATAGCAATTGTCCCTGATGAAAGGGCAGATTGGAATGCTTGCAACATCAGAAGCACTGCCCTCAGTTCTAGGATGTTGATATGCAAATTGGCCTCTAAATGGGACCAAGTGTCTTGGACTGTCTTTCCCTGAAAATGCCCCCCCAGTCAGAAATGCATCTGTGGTCACTACGGCCTTTGGCTGATGGAGTTAAAGGGGATGGCTCCATAATTCCTCTTCTGGCTTCATCCACCAATTCAGGTCCTGCTTGCAACAGTTTGTTATGTGGACTGGGTGAGACATGGGGTGTGTTAAAAGAGAACACTGTGACGCTATGAGCCACTGAAGCAGCCTCATGTGGACTCTAGCCAGGTGAACTTGGGCAGTTGTTGCTGCCACTGACCCTAGTAGTTGGAGGACAAAGTGAGCTGGAACTTTGTCCTGAGAGAGTATCGCTTGGAGCTGAGACCTTAGCCTTTGCAGTCTGTGACAAGGAAGAGCGATTAGACAGGATCTTGTGTTGAATGTTGCTCCAATGAATTCTAAGCTTTGAGTGGGTACCAGTTTTGATATCTATTTGTTTACAGAGATACCTTGGAGTCCTGTCAGTTGTAGGGTGTAGTGCAAGGGGTGAAGCAGTAGGTGCTTGGTGGGGGTGGTAAGGAGACAATCATCTAAATATGGAAACACCCAGAATCCTTGCAGTCTCATACATTTGGTGAACACTCTGGGGGCTGTGGAGAGACCAAAGGGCAGCAATCGAAACTGGTAATGATTGGCTCCCAGCCAGAAGTGGAGATATCTTCTGGAGCATTTGTCCATTTTTATGTGGTAATATGCATCCTGAAGATCTATCCAGCACATCCAATCATCTTTTTACAGAAATGGAAGGATAGACTGAACCATGACTGTCCAGGATTTTGGCTGTCTGACAAACGTGTTCAAGATATTGAGGTCTAAGATTGGCCTCCAATCTCCTGCCTTTTTTGGCACTAAAGAACCTCGAGTAAAATCCGGATCCTACTTAGTCTGGTGGGACTGTTTGGATGACTCTTTTTTCAAGCAGCTTTCAAATTTCTTGTGCTGCTGCGTCCCCCTGACTGGATGGAATTTTAGGGATTTGCCTTTGTGGCCTTGGATAGGGATCAAAGGGGATGTGGTAACCTCTGGTAGTTATCGTCTGCACCCAAGAATCTGATGTTATTGAATGTCAGGCTAAGTGGTGCAGAGAGAATCATCCCCGACTGCTTCCAGAGGTACGCAATCGGGCCAATCTTCAAGAGCGCTGATAAGGCTGCCCCAAGAAGGAATCCCTGGAGGCCTGATTATGTGGGCCCCCTCGGCCATGGAAGGGGCGTCTTCCTGATGAGTTCCCCCTCTGCCTGGGGGGGGTCATCATGTGTGTCATGAAAAGGCCCTTGGAACTTCCTGAACCAGATCTTTCCACTTCTCTGATTCCTGGTATAAGATCGTTGGGCAGTGGAAAAACATACGCCCACAGCAGACAGGGTCTTTCTGTCTATCTCACACTTGACTAATGTGTCTAACTTTTGGGTGAAACAGAGAAGAAGCATCAATGTGAGAATTGACAAATGAAGACTTCAAGGGGTCCACAAAGTTGCACAAGCACATCCAGGTGTAACGTCTCATGACAATGCCTGCACCCGCTGCTCTGTCTGCCCCTTCGGTTGTATGTGCAATCAACTGCATGGACGAGTTAGAGATGGACTCTAGGATGGCAAGCTGGGAGGCAACCTTGTCGCGTACCTCATCAGACACTGCTCCTGCTAAGGTTCCTGACAGCTCTGTGATCAGATCCTTTTGAAGATGGGTAAAATGTGCCAGATAATTCAATGACCGTAAAGCAAAGGTCATTGAAGCATAAACTCTCATCCCTAATCTGTCCAAAATCCGAGACTCTCAGTTTGGAGGATGGACAGTAGGACTCTCTTCTATGAATTATTTTTTCATCACCGCCACCACCACCAACATAGCATCTACTGCCAAACCCTTGGACCAGTGGGGCTGATTCTTTGGGGGGAGGTATTTTGTCTGGTCTCCAGGGGATTGGCTCAGTGGTATCAGGGGCCTTCCAAGCACGCTGCACGATGAGCTTAACTAACTCATCTGCAGGCGGGGTCACCCAGGAAGTAAAGGGTCAGGCACGGAAAGCCTGCAAGAATACAGATTCCTCTGAGGAAGGGTTGGTGGGCTTCCAATCACCCCTCTGTTTTAAGATCTCTACTATGTCCTGTCTGAAGAGGAATGGGAGCCTGGAACCAAGAAAGACAACCTTGGAACCAGGGTCACAACCCGCTCCAATGAGTCCACCTCCAGAGAAGGAGATGCAAGAGGACTCAAAGCTGTGAAAGCCACTGGAGCCATAGACGGTGCCATGGAAAAAAAATGGTGCCATACTAGGGACCCCAGTGCCAGGAGCCAAGTCACGGTCCCACGAGTGGGACAGCTCCGACTGAGCTGAGGTCCATAGAGTAGGTTCCGGAAACATGGTGAGAGCCACCAATAGTACCGAAGAAGCTGACTCCATGAGGGGCATTGGCATTGAGGGCTCCAAATCCTGTGGAGAGGTTGAAGGAGGAAGATAAGTTGGAGTCTGTGCAGAAAAAACCTCGACTTCAGGTGGGAGGGAGGTCCTAGATGGGGTTGGAATGCCTCTGGCCGCTAAGAGCTGATCCACAAGTCTCACTATATCAAGCTCCAAAAGCCTCCTGGTAGAATGAATAGACATCCCCGATGGAGATTCTGGCCATTCAATAAATAAAATGAGCTGCTGTCCAACAAAGGGGTCAATGTATGGAGAATATCGGGTCCTGGCTAGTGTTTCGACCTTCAACATCATGGTCGAATGACCAGAAAGTAATGATGGAGGGGGAGTGAGCAATTTCAAAGGAGAAGCTATTGTTGGTGCTGAGAGGGTCTGCAGTATGAAAGGGGTCAGTACCATGGCAATTGTCATAGTTCCGTGGTCAAGGACAGCACCATGGAGGGGGTCTTAGACTCTGGTGTGAGACAGATGTTGGTGCTAATTTAGATTGTTTAGTCTTCGGTTCAGTATGAACTTGGCCTTCAGACATTTTCGGTTCATGTGACTGAGGAGATGCTGGGACTGAGTGGCTCCTCTTCTTTGTTTCTTTCCTAGGAGGTTTTGACACCTCCACCTCAGATAAGGCCTCTGAAAAAAATGGTTTTCAATAAACCCTTCAGAATTAGCTAATTCTTATGCACAGTTAAGGTGTGGGCAGTAAACCCCTTACATAGCTCACGCAGAGGTTTGACCTGCAGATGTGGCACTCCTAAACAATGTATGCAGGAAAGATGCCCATCGGAGCAGGGCATCTTCCTGCTACATTTGTCACACTGTTTAAAGCCAGTAGTACCTTTATTGTCAGACTTTTTAACAAGCACAAATTACTACTGAACAGGTCTTTTACACGGTCACAGACACACACAGTAATAGAGAGGAAGAAAAAAAAAATTGTTTTAATACCATCAGTGGTAATACAGATATAGCCAGGAGGGTAAAGAGAAAGAGGAGGGAAGAATACCAGCAATGGTATTAGAGACTACCTAGAGGTAAGAGGGAAGGGAGGGGCCTATACCAACTGTGGTACAAAGAAATATCAGAAAAGGGAGACTACCTAGAGGTAAGAGGGAAGGGAGGGGCCTATACCAACTGTGGTACAAAGAAATATCAGAAAAGGGAGACTACCTAGAGGTAAGAGGGAAGGGAGGGGCCTATACCAACTGTGGTACAAAGAAATATCAGAAAAGGGAGACTACCTAGAGGTAAGAGGGAAGGGAGGGGCCTATACCAACTGTGGTACAAAGAAATATCAGAAAAGGGAGACTACCTAGAGGTAAGAGGGAAGGGAGGGGCCTATACCAACTGTGGTACAAAGAAATATCAGAAAAGGGAGACTACCTAGAGGTAAGAGGGAAGGGAGGGGCCTATACCAACTGTGGTACAAAGAAATATCAGAAAAGGGAATAAAGAGAAAAACACACACACCAAAATAAACTATATAAACATATAAAAACTTTTGAAAAACAGTGAAAAATATAACACTTAGCTTGAGAGCAGGCCTGTACCATTTTGAAACTCTATGCAGCAAATGAGATCTGGGGGAAGGGAAGACAGGCACTATGGGTAACCTTGGTTTCTGGCTGGTGCAAGCTTGTTATGTCGGCCGAGTCTGTTCCGAGGACAGAACTGAAACCCAACTGTCATGAATGAATGAAGATTGACAGCATCAGATCCAAGGATTTCTGTATCATTCTTAGTGCTTTTTTTTTTTTTTTTTTTTTTTTTTTGCTTTGAAGTTGGTATAACGACACTACTTTCAGATCTCTTTAAAAAATATGATATAACTGGAATTAAACAAAATTTTTTGTTTTTTATCTAAACAATTTAATTATCTGTTTCAATAGCTATTAACTACACAGGTACATTTTTACTCTACTGTTATTAATACTGTGGAATCACAAGATGCTAAATGCTGCCACTGTTAAGTATGCGACAGAAGTGGATTGCTTACCTTTTGCACCAACATATGTGGTACATAAAGTGCAGAACAGGACTTTTGCTCCACTGATCAATGTTTTCAGTCTCTTCTTTGGGAGAAAATATACTTGATAAAACTTGTTATTCCCATGCTGATGCCAATAAGGATTAACAATGATCTTAATCTGTACAATATCAACTCAAGGGAAACATTATGCACAGCCATAGACATTAGCTAATGTATGCTGTGCATGCACAGAAAAGAATCTGTTTAAGTCCATGGACCTATCCTATCATGAAGTCATTGACAGAAACACGATGTTTATGTTGACTGTGGTTTTAATAAAACGTTTAGAATTTTTTTTTAATGCCCAAATAAATAAGGAATGACCAGGGTAAAATATATGTAGCATTTATATCACTAGATGTGGCAATCTGCTACTAAGACATTTTAACTAATTGAAATTCATTTGCACACCAATTAAGCTGATGCTGTTAAGGTAAATTGTGGCTGCTGGAACACTACAAGGAAAGCTCAAATGAGCTTTTAAAGGTCAATGAAAGTTGAAACAGACTTCAGGCATTATCATCATAGAACCACCATGGCAACATGGACACATTCTGAAGCTTCATTAGTTCCTTGAAAGACCACCAAAGCATAGGACAATAAATTAATGTTTCACTTTTGTGAAGTTATGCTATGAGAGTAGAGTAAATATTTTATATTTAACTTATACTGCAGTGATATCGTACATATCAAGAGCAACTGACATTTGGGACAAATTAATTTCTCCAGGGTCATCTTTAGGAGGGTTAATATAAGTGAAATGGGGTGGGGTATACAGGGCTAGAAGGGCTCTGTATAATGTTAACAGATAGGTTAGTTAGGCTTTGGGTGGTGATAGGTTAATTACTTTGTGGGCTTAGAGGAAATGAGGTAGATTTAGGGTGAGGCTTAGGTTTTTATATTACAGAGAAGTAAGTAGTGTCAACATTTTGGCGTTTGTTTACAATTGCTAGCTCATGTCCAGGACACCTGTAGGTAATTCGGTGGACAGGAAGGGTTTGGGTACTATTTGATATGTAAATAGGATGGTAAAGTTTGTTTTTTTCTTTCAATGTTAGTGCTTTAATGTTGTTGTTGTTGTTGTTGTTGTAGCAAGAATGGAATGGTAGATTACACATTTTTCGGTGAATAATTTGAGAGTGAGTGGGGACTAGTCATGGCCACTTACTGTCCATTTACAGTTGTATAATGGCTTCTGTGAGGTGTGGTGGATGACAGTTTTGATGGTCCCTTTGTTGGAGTGAGTTGTATTTATTTGGGAATGTTTCCCAGTTTGCAGGTTGCTGGTCTCTGCAATAGAGAGTTATTGGTGTGGTGGTTTTGTTCCATTTGGTAGCGGTTGCTGGTTTCTTGAGAGGTGTACCAGTAAAATATTTTAAGTGATGCTGTGCAGTGGGTTTGATTACTGAATGGAGCTGTGCGTACTTAGTCATTGACGGTTGGTGTGGGTGGTCGTTGGTGGGGTAGTCCCCTTCATTTCAGCGGTCGAGTCAGTTGGTGGCTCTTTGAATCTGTGTGGTCCCCTTTTCGTTGCATGCCTCATATGTGGTGTTGGGATGGGTTACTCTGAACCTGGCTGTACTGGGTAGTCACAGTTTGTCCTGTAGTGCCCTCATTTGCAGTTTTATTTGGCAGAGCTTTTTGTTTTCCCCCGGTTGTTTCTCATTAGTGGAAGCAGGATTCCAGTGGTACCTGGGGTGTCTTGCAAGCAGGCATGGTGGGTTTCTTGCCAAGAAGGTCAGGAAAATGGTGGTTCAGGTCGATTCACTGGCTATAAATGACTGTTTCGGGGCTGGCAGTCTGCACATGCACACTAGAGTATTCAGCCATTAGTTGAGAAGGGAGTGTAGAGCAGGATGTTTGCAGGGTAAGTTGTGGGTAGCTAGCAGTAGCTTAGGTAGCAGTAGCTTTAGGGAGGTTGACAGCAGGTTGGTTGGGAGAATCTAAACGTAGCTTACAGAGCTGACGTGTTACATTTGATGTGAGGGTGCGTCTGTGTGTGAGAATGTGGGGGGGGGCACGTGGATAGGCCTTTGTGGTTCCAAAAGTGAGATGGGCTGCAGAATCATTCCATCTTGGAGGATAACAGCTCATCTCAATGTGCAAGTCCCAAATACAAAAAAAAAAAAAAATATAAGATTTTAAATATTTTCGTAAAGGGATATGACAGTTTCTGTAGTTGCTGCTGCAAGACATCAAGTTAGCAAATCAAATGTTTGCCATTATTTAGTGACATTCTCTTCATGAAGAAGTTACCTGTTGTTAGCAAAAATGATATTACACTTTCTACAGCTGATGTAGGAGAATAAGTTGCAAATCAAATGTCTGCCATTATTTAGTGACATCTGCTATCAATGCTTGCCAGTTGAATATAAATAAGTGAAGGGCAGATCAAGATGTGAGGCAGTTTTTTTTTCTTTTTTTTGTGGTAAAAGGGGAGTTCATAGTGCTCACTTGGTTTGCCATGATAAAGGGGTGGGGCAAGTTAAGTTTTATACTTTAATAATAAAGCTCAAATTCTGCCCTATGTTTGGCTCTTTCTATCTTCCTCCCTTGCACTCTCACTAGATATGTTTGTTACTTATTTAATTACTGTCTTAATGGCTCTCTTCTTTTTTGCAAATGGCAAGCATGCAGAGTCTGCAGCGATTGTGGGAGGACATTGTGGTGCAGGCTGAAGAGTTGTTCCAAGAGGTGCCCAACACTGACTCTGGGATGGTGAAGCATGCAGGGGAATTTGGCCAAAAGAGACAATGTTCAGCAGTGAGGACCAGGTTGGTGACTCATGGGAAGAGACCATGACTATTGAGAGAGACGAATCCAGTTGATTTGTCAGTGGCGGGAGTAACTCTGGACGGAGCATCAGGTAATGATTTTACAGTGGGAATTCAGTTAGGTAGGGCAAGTTTGGGGTGTGTGAGGGGTGATGGTGTGACATCAGAGGATGGCCCTTTGTCAAAAGTTGGGTGACATAGGGAGGACTGCGGGGGATGTGCAGGGGTGTCAGGAGACAAGTGGGGAAGAAGTGATTAGGGATGACAGCACAGGGTCATTTGGCAGTTTGGGGTCAATTTCAGGAGTAGGTTCAGATTTTGGCATATGGCCAGATGATTGGTTAGCTATGCACACACTGGAACAAGGAACAGGAATGCTTTTTCCTGACTCTGCACATTCCATCATCCGTTAAAGAGAAGATTTGGAAGGGGTAGTATATTAATGTTTTTGAATTAAAAGATGCAGAGGGGGCACAGCGACCGGTGGAATCTGAGTCAACAAACAGCAAAGATCTGTTGGCTGCCTTAGTGGCATTAGGGGGGAGGAGGAGGGTAGGCAGACTATGCCCTATGACATGGGATAAATGGGTTGTAGGTTTTGTTTATTACATCAGGTTTGCTCGAGAAGGATACGGCTTTGGTGTTGTCTCTATTGGATTACTTTCTTACGATCTGGAAGGCTCTGCGTCTGAAGCCCAGGAATGCCTGGTTATGGTATGACCAGAGGTTTCGGAAGTGGAAATCAGTGGATCACTCTCTCTGTTGGGAGGTTCAACAGCCAGAGATTTGGCTGGCTACTATGATGGATACTTATGGAGGAGTGCTAGAGAGGGAAAGGTAGGGGGAAAAGGGGAGGAGTCTGTTGAGCTTTTAATGCAAGAAGTTGCTCATGGGTAGGGTATACATTTTTTCGTACATGTTCGAAGTGTGGGGGGGGGGATCATCCAGAGGCACAGTGCGGGTGGCGGGAGGTTTCTTCAATGAATTTAAGCTAATTTGCAGCTGAAGGGGGCTTTTCCTCTTCCCAAGGGTTTCAGAACATTAGAAGTAGGGGCAATTTTTGAGGGTTACAGGGTGGGGTATCCTTCAGGGGGGATACGGGAATGGCTGGCATCACATTCTCCCTTTAAGGTGGAGGTATTGCATGGTATGCTCCAGCAATTTGCTGATTCTTCTCTTAAAGAAGAAGAAATAGTTGAAGGTTTTTCTTGGTGGGTTTCTATTAAATCAAAGGTGGTGGGTGATGGAGTCAGTTTGTAGGAATTTGCGATTGGTATGGGGTAAGAAGGGTATTCTGTGGAGTTTGATGGAGAAGGCACATCAGGTGGGTAAGGCTGCTGGGGACTTTTGACAACCATCCCTTTCAGAGTTTTAAGGTTTTTCCATTGGGTTTGGTTCCAAAGAAAGTGGTTGGAGAAGTTAGGTTGATTCACATTTATTACACCCTGAAGGGAGCTTGGTTAATGATTTCATTTCAGTTGAGGATTCTAAGGTCAGCTATACACCTTTGGATGATGCTGTGATAATTATCCAGGGTTTTAAGGATCCATGGTTAGTGAAAGTGGATAATGAATCTGCATTTCACCTGTTGCCATTGAGAGAGGAGGAGTGACCATTATTAGGCCTGGTAGTGGAGAAATAAATTTTACTTCGATAAGGCCATGCCAATGGGCTGATCTGTCGCCTGTGCTACTTTTGAGAAATTCAGTATGGTACTCCATTGTGTGTGCCAGTAGTGGGTGGGTATGCTAAGTGCTGTACATTACTTAGATGACTTTTTGTTAGTGGGGGAGGGATTTGAGGGCGTGTAAGAAGGTTTGCGAGAATTCATGGGGATAAGTGATGAGCTGGAGATTCTGTTGGCTTGGCATAGGATTGGAGGTGCAGTCAAAGCACTGGATTTTTTGGGTTTATTAGTAGATGCAGGATGTGAGTTATTTTGTTTGCCTATGGATAAGATAGACAGATTGAAAGAGAACATTAGGGCAGTGGGGTTTAAGGATAAGGTATAGATTTGGATGGTTATGGAACTCTTACAGCTTCTAAATTTGCATGTCGGGCAGTTCATCCAGGGGGTACCTTTAGCAGGTCAGTGGCCTTTTTATTGAAAGGAAGGAAGAACAAACACCACTGGGTAAGATCAACAAGTTGATATGGACTGATTTGGCTTTTTGGTTATCTGTTTTGGAGCAGTTTAATGGGGTTTCCTTTTGGAAGACAGATTGGATTGGTCAAGAGGAACTGCAATTGTTCACAGATGCAGTGGGAGGTACTGGAATGGGGATATTTTTTGGAGGAGAATGGTTTGTGGCTCAATGGCCATTGGATTGGAAGGAGGAGTGGAAAAGGGATATTACATTTTTAGATTTAATGCTAAATTTGAGTAGCATCAGTAGTCTGGAAGGAGAGACTGAGGGGAAAGAGTGTTATTTTCCATTCTGATAACATGGCAGTGGTGCTGGTTTTGCATGTGAAGACCGCTAGATCTGAACCGCTGTTGCTAGTTTTTGTAAGTTAGGTTTGCAGAGTTAGATAATTATTTTTTTATTCACAGGGGTGCATGTGGCTGGGGTGAACAATCCGATTGCTGATAGTTTTCTCAATTTCAGTTTTCCAGATTTCGACAGTTGACTCCAGGGGCGGAGAAAGTGATGCTGGTTTTGCCAGATGAGGTGTGGTATCTTGGGTTGACGTAAGCAGGAGGTTGGTGCAACAATCATGGGCGGTGTCAACCCGGAAGGTGCATGGTAGGGCACTTTATGATTTTGATACATTTATTTTGCAATTACTTGAAGAAGATGGGGGTTGATCAGTGGAGATGCTGCTTTGCCACGTGGCTCGAGCTTGTGGCAAGGTAATGGAGTACAAACAGTTAAGGTGGGGCAGCAATTAGTATATTTGCGCACGTTACTGGGTTGCATGACTTCACAAAGTCTTGGACAGTGGGCCACATGTTAAGAGGATGGGGTAGAGTGGCTGGGGTGAACATGGATATGTGCTGGCCTTTGAAGAAGCAAATTTTGAAAGTTTTAATGAGGGGTTTGGCATTAGTGGAGAGAGAGTCATTCAATTATGTTACATGGCTTACTGAGTGTGTGGATGTATTTCGTTGCATTTTTGGTGCCAGAATTGTTGGGGACATTATTTTGGAGGGATGTAATGATATGTTCAGGGGTGGTTCACAATAGGTTATGGAGGTCTAAAACAGACCAGTTGGGGAAAGGTTCATCAATAGTCCTGAGAAAAGAAAGGAATGCGGGTCTTTGTTCAGTAGGCTGGGTTGCAGAATTAATGTGGACTCAGGTTGGGGGTCCTCATGACCTTGTTTTTCACTTAAAAGATGGGGGGCTGGTAATGGGTAGTCAGTTTGTACAGGTAATAAGGAGGGCTCTTCGATGTATGGGTTTTCCAGCTGAGAGGTTTGCAGCTCATTCTTTTCGTATTGGTACAGCTTCAGACTTAGCAAGGGAAGGCAGATCCACTGAGGTAATTAGAAGAGTGGGAAGGTGGTATTTTAATGCCTTTTTATCGTACATTAGATAATTCATTCAAATGCATTCATTTTTTTTTTGTCTTTTAGAAAATTAGACTATCATCTTGGGCCATTCATATATTCGTTGTGCAAAGAAAAGGGCAGCAGTTAGGACAGATGGAAATAATTTGGGATTGTCTTGGTTAGGGTGGTCAGTGAGTTGGCAAAGGATTAGAGGTCTTCGGTGGATGCAACTTATGCATGAAGTTGGAGTGTTAAAGTTACGATTAGGTTTTCCTCGAACATTGGTGATACAGTTGGGTGGTAATGACTTGGGAATACTTCCTAAGAAACAGTTGGTGGACAAGATAAGGGAGGATTTGTGTATGTTGCAAACACTATGTCCTGGTACGTGTATAGTATGATCGGAGATAGCACCACACTGAGTTGGAGGAATACTGCTAGCTTTTCAGGCTTTGGAGTGGGCCCAGACATTTATTAATCATAGGTTGGCATTGCAGGTGAAGCTTCGGGCATCTGCACGATAGAACATTGGGATTTTGATGACAGGTATTTAGTTTGGTTAAGAGCGGATGGTGTACATTTGAGTGACATTGGTTTAGATTTATTTAATGTACATTTGAGATTGTTTTTAGAAGGTATTGTGAAAGTTCTTGGGTAGAGGAGGGGCAACAGCCTAGTGTCAGGCTGGTTGGTGGAGAATAGGGCCAGGATTGTCCTCTTCTGTTCCCCCTCTTGCTGATGGCGATGTTGTTATTGAGTTTTGGGATCAAGTGAGCTGCAGGACACTGCTTGATAAGAATAAATGAGTGGAGTATGGTCCCTGCTTATTTGGACATGGAGAGCAAAGCAGGTACTCTGCCTTGATGGATGCTAAGAATAATGTCATGTTACAGTTATTTGGTTACAGTTCTTTGAATAAAGATATCAGTTTCTGTTTGAATTTAATAAAGGTCATCAAATGTCTTTTGGTGTCAGTGTGCATTGTTGAAGGGGGATGAGACAAATTGATAAAAGCCCAGTTTATCTAAAGTAAAGCTTCATTGTGCCAGCACCTGTCCAAAATGTGAAAAAGGACTGCATTTCTGAAAACAATCAATTAATACAAACCTATGAGCAATGGAGATTGGGGTGAATATACTAGGGGCTTTTGCCCTCACTCTGGTAAATATAATATAAAAATGTAAGCCACCTGTGTAAATATAGTAAATATGATAAACCGACAATGCCCTTTGTTTTACTAACATAATATGACATTCACAATGTGACCTCTTCTTGCTAAGCTTTATATATTGTGGTGCACAAATAGCCAAGCAGTATAAATAAGTGCAGTAAGAGATGGTCGCTTATTATAACTGAATATAAGCTGAGGTGGCTTACTGATAAATTGCTTTGACTACGGTGTGCAGAGTCCTGGGTTCAAGACCTGCAAGGGCTGTTTATTTACTCTCCTGTTTGGTATCTACTTCTCTGAACTCCAGGCCAACACAAAGGGACTCTAGCTGACAAAGTTCACAGACGATTGCAAGTTGGGAGCTATTATTAACCACCCAAGTGATGTTGACATCCTGCAGAATGGCCTTACTGAGACCAACGACTGGTGTCAGAACAATGGCCTTAAGCTCAATGCTAAAAAATATGTCATTATCCCCTTTGTAAAAAACCCGGTTCCCATGAATTACCATACTGATGGTAGTCCACTGAAAGCAGAAGGTGTTAAAAGAGATCTGGGAACACAGGCTGACAGCAACCTCTCTTTTGATCACCACATTGCCACTGTGGTCAGAAGGTCCTTCTATGTGGCACATCTCATTACTAAGGGTTTTGCATCCAAGAAGAAAGGTGTACTCTTCCCTCATTAGACCAATCATCGAGTACAATGCCCCATTTGGCATGTACCTCACTAGACACCTGCAACAACTGTAGAAGCCACAAAAGTACCTCACAAAGAGGATCATAGGCCTTAAACACTTGTCCTATATGGACAGATTCAAAAATCTCCAACTCTTCTCTGTATCATATCGCCTACTTAGAGGCAATCTCTGCTTGACTTACAAAGCCATGTCTGACCTGGCTCTGTTAGAAATGCTACATCTAAAGAAATCCCAATCCCTTCACACCACATGCTCCAGAAACCTCATCTTCATTACCACAATCAACAGAATGTATTGGAGGGACAGGTTCATAACCTAGACACTGCCCATACTATGGAATAGACTTCCTTTACATGTCAAGCAGAGCACCTCACTGATCCTCTTCAAAAGAAATCTTGATGAGTGAATGGGAAATAGAAAATTCACCCCAGGGATAACTCCAGTGGATCTACTCAACAGAGGCACTAGGAACTAAGGCTGGGTGGCACGATGCCAGGGTAATCCTATGGCTAGGCATGTAAAGGCCCCAGGGCCATTACCCTAGTACACACCTATGAACCTATGAATACTTCATCTACAATGATTTTCCTTGACAAAATGTAAAATATCCTTGTTGGATTGTGTTTTTCAATTAACTTTAGTATCTTTTAAATAAAAATAAGCAGCACATCTAGCTCTGTGAAAGAAGGGCACCATGTAGATCACATCTTGGGATGTTCTCATAAAATAAATATATTGCATTCAAATTCTATGGATGCAGCATATTTTTGCTTTCATTTTTCTCTGACATAGTAATTTGCTGTTTTGGGCTTTTGTATAATGGGTCTGGTAGCACTAGTCTCCATTTGGCCATCCATGCAGTACTGACAAATGTGGTCACTACTATTACAGACAATTTTCAGTCTAGTCAGAAATATATGCAATATTTAATATTTTCTTACTGTATGAGATTTTTAAGTAGTTGAATACGGGTGTCTTGTTTCACAGAATGCTGTAAGTTCTGTATGTCTGCTACTGGAATTCAGTTCAGATATTGACACTGCAATACAGGATGAAGGGATGATGCATTTCTGAAGTATTGCCTTTCTGATACAGTGTTGAAACTAACATATCTACTCAAGCTACCTGTACTTCATGTATGTGTAAAAGATTGCAATGTAATAAACCATTTTCATATGTTTATATCCATGCTATCTGTTTCACCTTTCACCAAACATACTCATTCTACAGTCTTACAGCTACTATTGAATAGCCGTTTTGGCAGTTAGGAACACTCTCAAACACATGGCTCAAGTATATGGTGGGTCACTTAAACACCTTGGTTCTGTATGCTAATAAGCATGTGCATCTCTTCCATTGTAATGCATTTCTTGAAAACTAAGTAATCTCTCCTCAGGAACCAATGAGCAATATATAACACTCAGATGTGAGCATTGCAGGACTAACGTATGTTAGCAGGGTGTGGCAATGACGGTAAGCTTGTGTGGCCAAGCAAAGGAACCCGCAGGGAAATCTGCATTATCTGCTCATGGACATCACATACTACTACAAAGTGCCAATAAAGTCTTCATAAAATAACAAGCTGTGTTATGGAACTTCACTTCTGCTCCATTTGTTCATGAAGATTTCAGCAT
This sequence comes from Protopterus annectens, assembly GCF_019279795.1. Lineage (NCBI taxonomy): Eukaryota > Metazoa > Chordata > Ceratodontiformes > Protopteridae > Protopterus > Protopterus annectens. The sequence goes on from NC_056727.1 coordinate 1,020,331,565, forward strand.
CTGGCTAGATTCAGCTTGGTGATATATACTGCAGATGTATAAGTCCACATGTGTGCAAATGCCTGTACAGAACACTGGTTTACTTTTGTTATTTATTTATTTATTTTTTATGAGAGTCACAAGTGCGTCTAGGTTCAGCTGCTTATGTTAGGGTGATTGTGTACTCATGGCACATCATAAGTGGCAATTCTTAACATTTTTCTTTTAGTTTTGTCATACTGCTTTAGTTTAGGGGTATTCTTCAGTATTTGTAAGGTAGACATGTGTGTGTGTGTGTGTGTATATATATATATATATATATATATATATATATATATATATATACACATATATATACATATATATATATATATATATATATGTATGTATTATTTTTTTAATATGTACTTGGCTGATTTTAATTTCCAGCTTAGTGGCATGGAGAAATGGCAGAAACAGTGACTTTTTATTTAGTTGTGTTTTGTTGGACAGCTAGCATTTTGCATATGGGTAATGTTTAATTTATAAGCATGCACTTGTGAATATTTAGTGTCTATTCATGTTTTCAACAACGACTATTTGCTGCATAATGTACATTACTGCTACTTTAGTTCCTGAACTTTTACAGAAAAAAATTCCACAAAGTCTCAGTTGCCAACATTTCTCATCTCTTAAATTATTGTTTTAATTTCTTTTGATTACTTCTTAAGGAACTCCATGATTGTATTAAATAAAATATATTTTTTATTGGGGGGAGGCCATGAAAAATTATCAATTGCTGCAGCACTTTTTTTCTAATTTAAGATACTCCACATTTTCTGTATTATTCTGCATCATCAGCTCCTTAGCTATAAAATTCATCAATCATTATACAATCATTGTACAAAGAAAGGGGCTGCTCACTGACAAATGGGATTTAGCACCACCTGGTGGCTTGGTGGGATTTCGCCCACCTCCAGAACATATAGCACACCTCATCAGTTATGTGAGTACACACAAAAGGAGTTCATTGTTCTCTGACCTGCAGTCCCACCAAGCTGAGCATGTCCATCCTTCTCTGCCAAAACCATCAAGCAACTGATCTGCTAATTAAAATCAGTTTACCTGGAATGTAATCAGAGCTCTATCCCTATAAGCCAGCTGCACAAGCTATATGCAATCAGCAATTTATAAAAAAAAAAAAAAAAACAAGGTTCTGTCTTACCTTTAAGTTTAACTTTCTATCTTTCCCTTTTCCTACCCCCCCCCCCAAAAATCGAGCTGTATTATTAAATATTTCTAACTGTATAATTTTCCTACATGCTAATGTTCCATTGTTACTGTGTTGTGCCTTTTTACAACATATTTGCTATTTAGAACATTTTCTGTATTATTTTACTTACAGATGATTATGTGTGTCATAACTTCATGTTACACCTCTCCTTACCCACATTCCTCAGGCTTACATAGAGTCTGAGCCGGCCCTGTTCAAGGCTTTAGTAGGTGGGTCAGCAGTAAGGAGATGAAGATGAAAGGTGACCACAGAACTTGCTGTTGGACAACAGTGATGAATGAACTCATTAAGTCAAAGAAAATCTTATTCCTTTTGAAGAATCTGAATTCTCAATTGCATCAAGAAAACAAATGTCATTTCTTCAGCGGCACTGGTTAAACTTCTTCTTTGCTGCACCCTCAAATATCCATCCATACCTTCTTCTTTATGCTTCTTTTACAAATCAGTAACCTCCCTCCCTCTTTTATTTATTTATTTATTTTTTTCTCTCACTTTGACCTTTTGTAAAGAGATGGTCCCACCAAAAAATATAAAGGTAGATGAAGGTCATTACTGTCTTATTTCTTTAGTGCCTATATTTTACTATACTTTAACTTGCTTTGCATTTGTTTTTATTTACTATTTCTTCCACTCTTCCTTTAACCCTTTTTAAAATGTAGTATTCATTGCACTATTTATGCCACAAATCTATGCATTACTCAATGCATTTTTAAAATTTGCTTGTTATGCCTTCAATATTTAGTGCACATGTATATTAATGTATGACTTTTTGCTGAATGTATAGTGTTATTGCCTGCTTGGCCCAGGTCATGGCTGAACTGGTCATCAGAAGAGCTAATTTTTCTGGTTAACAAACATTAAATAAAAAATAATAAAATAAAATAAAAAGACACCTTCTACTCAATGCTTGCTGGAATCCACCCAAAAATGAGTGAGATGTACCAAAAGGCCAATAACATAGCAGCTGTGGTATTAAACAACCTATAAGTCATGGTGTAGGAGGAGTCTACTGGGGTCATAGTGAATAGATGTTGCAAGGTAAAACTGGAGGAAGAATATTATCCAGGTAATTATCAGCAAGGCTAGAGAAAGAACTAGCCTGTGGTTTGTATTAGGTATTAGAAAGAAAATTTTGAGGATCCCATGAATCCAATAGATATGCCCCCCTCAGAGAGAATCATAGCCAGAAGCATCTGGTGGGAATGGGTCAATTTCTGTACAGGATGTTACAGCATTAAGTATGCTTGGGAACTACATGAGTAAATGTCCACACATGCTGACGATAATGTGGGCGATGTTGTGGATTCATATTAATCATCTTTGCTGTGTGCATGAAGTCAGGGACAGTACATCCACAGTAGCTAACTAATGTGACAGTCCTCAATTTCAAAATAAAGGATGAGGTGTGTCTTTCAATTAAAGAATGACCATGCCTCTCAGGGTCCCTGTACAGGTCTGCACAAATGTGATGGAAGGGCAGTTCATCTGCTAGAGGGAACATCACTTTGTGGGTTTATTCTCCTTAACAGTATGACAAGATCTGCAATCCAGGATGATATTGCATTAGATGCTGTTTTTCTGTCAGCTGAGTGTGTTTTTTTTTTTACCTATTGAGAATGCCCTCTGGTTGTCCTACTTGAGAAGTTTACCAGACTTGGACTGCAGCAAAATGAACCAGGAAAAAATCCATAGTATTCTGAGTCATGACTCTCAGGTTGCCTGAAAAAGTAAGTAAATCATACAGAGTGAGGTAAAGACTGCTTCTAGGGTTAGGAAAGCCTCACCTGCCATGAACAGCTTGTTACTACCATCAATTTTGAGATGCCTGCCTAGATGGAAGGATGGAAGCATACTGTGAGAGGCATATGTAAAATGCAGGATGATGAAGGGATTCCTACCAGAAATAATTCTTATCCTGGAGCATAAAACTAATTCTTGTACAACAGAAAGTAGTGCAGCCATATACAATCCAACATGACATTGAGAGATGAAGTATAAACATTAGCCCCAGTCAGTCACATATGACTAGAGGTACCCCCTCTCCCCGGAGGGATCAGAGCCAGAAGCATCTGGTGGGAATGGGTCCATTTCTGCCAGGTGACTGACACACACACACACACACACTGACACACACACACACACACACACACACACACACACACACACTGACACACACACACACACACACACACACACACACACACACACACACACACACACACACACACACACACACACACACACACACACACTCACACACACATACATACATATATATATATATATATATATATATATATATATATATATATACATACACATACATCTATCATGACAATAGGATTTTTATGCTTTTAGTTTAAGATTTAGATTAGCATCACCAATCTTAGTATAAAGCGGTATCTGGAAGAAAAAAAAAACAGGTCCATAGACATTTTTTCAAACTCAGAAGATATCAATGGATTGATACCAATACCTGGTCTATCCTTAATCTCAGACTCAAAATCTAAACAAAGTCTGAGAAATTTCAGTCCCTTGTGTATTACTTATTGCAATATAACTATAACAAAAAAGGAGGACAATAACTCACAGGATAATAAGAGGGGCAAGAATCAGATGACAGCACTGGCACATTAACCCACTCAATGAGTAGACTGATTGTGATTTATTCCATTTTTGGAGGTAGTGTGCTCTTTGTTATTGCATTAATTGTGTGAATACATAAACATGTAAACACTTGGGACAGTTTAAGATTTTAAGATGAATTTCCTGTAATTTTCCTTTAATGTCTTATTTTAAATGCTGCTGTGTATCTCGCTGTTTCATTTCTACATGATATAACTGATAAGTATATTTCCTCACTTTTCCTCGGTATGCAGGGTGCCACTAATTTCTTCTACTTGTAGACACAGCTTTTAATATCATTTCCTTCTACTCCTTTGAAAATTTGACAACGTTCCATGATTCTAACGTCTGTTTTTCAAGAATTTATTAGACAAACTATTGTTTATCTGCAAATACCACTAGATCATACAAGATGAGGTGAAGGCTGATTTACAAATGATCTATGTTCATTTGTAATCTATTTTATAAATCTATGCATTAATGTTTTATTGTATCCTTTATTTTTCTAATGTTTTCTTATAATTACCTTGGTATTCCAGTTTGAATCCTGGTTTGTTTTGTGAGTGATCACTATGAAAATAGAGTGTTGTATCATGAGATGTTGACAAAAAAGAAGGTGGGATTTCAGCTCCACTAAATCGACCAATAACCCGGCTTGTATCAAATGGTCCATTACGAATCTCAAGAAAATCATGGTTTGGCTCTGTGGAAAAGTTTTGAAATTGAATATGTATACCTGAAAGAAAGAAAATGTGTTATTACTGTAGATATTCTTCAAATACATTTTAAACTAGCTAAACATAATTGCATAACAGTATCATTTAACACATTTAAAGTAAGGGTGTGAGCAAAGTAATTCTACGATCTGATTTCTGCCATCAATCAAAACCAGAAGTCCATAACATCTCTTATTCACAAGAAAGTAAGTAAAATGTATTTATTTAGAAATTCAAGTCAGAAATATGAAGTTTAATATAATGGGCATACCGGAGCTCAAAAATCTATACACAGCATTCTGAAATGCGGTTTCACCATACTTTTCCGCTTTAGTGTCTCAGCATAATAGGGCATTAACAAACACCTGTACACCTACACAGACTAGATCCCATACACAGGATGCACAGGTAAATTCATATACAAGAAGAATAACAAATTCATTTTTATTTGAAAAAGATTAACCTATGAGACAACGAAGGCCTGGCTTTTAAGATGTTTTACAAAGTATGGCAGCTGGTTTAGAGGATTAAGCAGCTGTTAATACGTGGCTCCTGTGGCCTAGATGTGCAAGGTTTGATACCTTTAGTTTCCATTGCCTAACTGTATGACCCTGAGCAAGTCACTTAATCAGACACTGTTCCCTGGCCGAGTGTGAAAAAGGTCCATGGAGTTCAGTGCTCTAGTCCAGAAAACAAGTAAAGTAATAAGTAAAGATTTGTATATATAAATAACAGTAACTTTAGTTACCGTAGGAAGTTAATCATAAACAATAAAATTACCAGTACGCCTGCATTCGTAAGATAAAGAAAGAGCAACAAAAGTATATTTATTAGGAAGAAAAAAAGTTTTAAGAGAGCAATAATCTTGCAGCTCAGACTCATTATATAGGTGGGGTGATACTTTAATGACTGTAGGACTGACAGAATTTAAGAAAGGTAACTTGGCTGACAGCTACAGAGTCTTGTAGTTAATTATGACCTCCACCTACTGATAGTATGGGGGCCTGCATGTTCTCTCTGTTTGCATTAGTTTTTTTTTGTTTTGTGTTTTTTTTTTTTTTTACAGGTGTTCCAGCTTCCTTTACCTCCAAAAATACATAGCTTGATTAGTTATAATGTACAGGTAGATTGGCAACGATGTATAGGCTGATTGGCTTCAGTGTATAGGTTAATTGGTTACAATGTATATATTGATTGGTTACAATGTATAAGTTGATATGCCCATGCCTTTGTTTTACTTACTATTGTCTTTTCTTAATGTACTGGAAAATATTAGGGTTCAACCAAACACCCTAATAATGGGCGACTTCAACTACCCCACCATTAACTGGGAAAACTACTCATGTACCAACTCCTTAGCTCAGTGCTTTCGGGAATTCATAAACTCCAATGCCCTGGATCAACATATCCACACCCCCACTAGTGGCAACAATATCCTAGACCTAGTCATTACCAACATGAGTGACTGGTGTTCCACACATGAAGTCAACTCCTCGTTGGTCCGATCTGACCATGAGCTAATCACCCTTGATATCCACATCCCACCCCCACCCCCAATTAAGGAAACCACAGTAAAAAATTTCTCCAAAGCCAACGTTATGCTTCTTAAGACAGAAGTGGTGAACTTCACGACACCCATGCAGATGGACAATACAGTTACAACTGCTGAATCCTACACAAATGCACTCTATAAGCACTTACACAAGTGCATAGATTGTGCTATCCCAAACAGAACCAAGTTGCTATCCTCCAAAAAAAGGAAGCCGATCTGGTGGTCCCCTGCCATAAACAAACTGTACAACAGAAGGAAGAAACTTTTGCAAAAGAGAGTAAAATCCCACGAGTGGAGGAGCTCCCTGGTCAGCCTCAGTAAGAAGCTGAGATCCCTTATAAGATCCTCCAAAGCTAGCTGCAAAAACAAAATTAACACTAATTCCAAGGACAACCACAAAGTATTATATAGCTATGTCAAGAATCTCAATGGCAACACCCAGATCTGCTCTGAGTTACAGCACAAAGGCAAGAAAATTACAGAACCAACTGATATTGCCAACATCCTGGCAGATAGGTTCAGTGTTAACTTTACCCACCCTCACCCCCTAAAGGGCCCATATCTATACAGGAAGAATGCAGAGTCCCTGTAATCACAACTATGCTGGTAAAAGCTGCACTCTCTAAAGCCAAAACACAGCATCCATGGGACCGGACAACATCCCAGGCTGCGTTTTACATGAACTTCTGAATGAACTGGCTCCCCACTGAAGCACCATGTTCAATAATAGCCTTGCATCAGGCTTTGTGCCCACTGAATGGTGCACAGCAACAGTTATCCCATTCCACAAAGGGGAAGCCACCACTGATCCTGGGAACAATCGACCTATTAGCCTGACGAGCTTGGTCTGCAAGGCCACGAAACGTATCATCATGGAACTCATAAACAAAGACATTGGTAACCTCCAAACTCTGGATCCCACCCAGTTTGGGTTTGTAAAATGCAGATCATGCCTCCTGAACCTGATCGACTTCGAGGCAGTCATCAAAGCCGTAGATGAGGGTAAGGTGGTTCACACTGCCTATCTTGACCTTGCCAAGGCTTTCAACATCATCCCCCATTCTGGAATTGTAGTTAAACTCACTAAACTAGGTATAAATTCCTATGTCACAAGATGGGTTGCCAACTGGCTCACTGACAGAACCCACACTCTAAAAGTTGCAGACTCCAAATCTGACCTCAAAGCAGTGACAAGTGGAGTATCACAGGGTTCTGTCCTGGGACCTCTCCTGTTTAGTATCTACTTCTCTGAAGTACAGGCTAACACAGAAGACCTCTGGCTAACGAAGTTCGCAGATGACTGCAAACTAGGAGCCATAGTCAAGTCCCCAAATGATGTGGACATCCTACAGAAGGGCCTCACTGAGACAGATGCATGGTGTCAGAGCCATGGCCTAAAGCTCAATGTCAAAAAGTGCAGTGTCATCCCCTTTGGTAAAAACTCTGTACCCATGACCTACCACATAGGCAGCAATCTACTTAACACTGAATGCGTGATAAGAGACCTTGGGACACAGGGGGATAGTAGTCTCTACTTTGATAGTCACATCACCTCAGTAGTCAGGAAGTCCTTCTATGTGGCACACCTCATCATAAAAGGGTTCTCATCCAGGGAAAAAAGTGGTCATTGTTGCCCTCTACTTGACACTCATTAGACCCATTATGGAGTACAATGCCCCTTTTGGAATGTACCTCACAAGACATCTGCAGCAGCTGGAAAGGCCACAGAAGTACCTCACAAAGAGGATTACTGGCCTCACACAAATGCCCTACACTGACCACCTCAAAAAACTCCAGCTTTACTCCATAGCATATCGCCTACTCCGAGGTGATCTCTGCCTAACATATGAAGCTATGTCAAACCCAGAGCTGTTGGACATGCTACACCTAAAGAAATCCCAATCCCTCCGAGCTATATGCTCTAGGGACCTAAACCTTGTCACCACAATAAACAGGACATGCTGGATGGATAAATTCCTGTCCCAGAGACTTCCCATACTCTGGAACAGGCTACCCATCTATGTCAAGCAAAGTTCTTCATTAGCACTCTTCAAGAAAAATCTTGATGAGTGGAAGGGAAATAGGAAATACACCCCAGGGATCACTTCTGTGTCTCTGCTCGACAGTGGCACAGGAAAATAACTTTCTTGGGTGGCGTAAGCCATGAACCTTGTTGGCTAGGCTTACGTAGGCCCTTGGGCGATAGCCTAGTACCTATCTATGAACCTATGAACCTTGTGGTGCACTATATGGCTTAAAAGTATCCAAGAAGGGCCAGGTTTCATATTTAGTTAAAAATATAATTAACTAATATGGTATAACACCCTCTTGGGAAAAATGACTCACCTAAGGTAAAACCCTGTCTTACTATTACAGAGCAATGGCATTAGTCAGAAAAAATAACCAGAATGAGCAAGAGCTGCAAAAACAGGAGCACAGAGTTTAATTCAGAAGGATAAAAATGGAGCATAGTTAATCAGAACAAGTTAGCTAAATACAGTTTAGATGCACACTGTGGTTATACTGGTTTCAAACATCACAGAACTTTGATGGTAAAGCAGTAATCCCCTTTCTCCATTGGCTGAGTGATTTTGATTTTGTATATACAGAGTAGCAGGGGTGTAGCAGTTTAGTCTCCTCCAGAGGCATAAAAAGAGGCTTGCCCCTCCTAAATCACTTTTGATTTGTTGAAATTCTGGCAGCAATACTGTGTTCTGCAATGTTTGGAGGCGTGATTAGCAGCCATGTATCTGGAAGGACATTACACCCAGTGGAGCGGTTAGAACAACTATACCAACAAAAGTGACCTACCTGTCTAAGTTGTATTTCATCATATTAACTATATATTTCTGATCTGGATCGAGGGGTTTTCTTTTACAATAGTTTGTTAAACTGTTGCTGTCAGCTGTATTATCCTTCTGCAGTACCGTAACATATTGTATTGTTACATATGTGCCAGCTGTACCATAACATATTGTATCGTTATAAATGTGCCAGCTGTATTATCCTTCTGCAGTACCGTAACATATTATATCATTATATATGTGCCAACTGTATTAATCTTCTGCAGTACCATAACATATTGTATCGTTATATATGTTCCAGCTGTATTATCCTTCTGCAGTACTGTAACATGTTGTGTTGTTATATATGTGCCAGCTGTATTATCCTTCTGCAGCACCGTAACATATTATATTGTTATATATGAGATGGTGCCCAAGCACCAGGAATGTTACATGGTTTTCCTTGTTCTGTCCCTTTGTCTAAAAAACAATAAAATACAAAAAGAACATTTTACTATAAAGTTTTGGTGTATCACAAGAATCACCAATAAGGCTACCCCTTTTCCATTTTAATGCAAGTGGCACTTCAATATGTGCATTTGAACAGATATGTCTGTTTACTGACACTAAGCTATTCATCAGTACTGTTATGTAATATGGGTAGCATCAGTACTGTTATGTAATATGGGTAGCATCAGTACTGTTATGTAATACGGGTAGCATCAGTACTGTTATATAATACGGGTAGCATCAGTACTGTTATGTAATACGGGTAGCATCAGTACTGTTATGTAATACGGGTAGTATCAGTACTGTTATGAAATACGGGTAGCATCAGTACTGTTATGTAATACGGGTAGCATCAGTACTGTTATATAATACGGGTAGCATCAGTAGCATTTTTGTTATCCAGACTTAAAATTTCATAAGATGGCAAGCTGTTTCTTAAAGCTCCAACATGAAAAATTATTTCAGTATGTATTAATAGCAAAACTCAGTTGCAGGGATTCCTTAAAAAACCCAGCTTGGGCCATATGGTCTTGGGTAAAAAGGCCCTGTTTCTGCAATGTGGTATTCTGCAATTCAAAGACACATTAGTCGCAATGAGGAAAGACATAATTATGGGCTTACCTGCAATGTCTCTGGATTACATCAACTACAATGAAGTGCAGATCAGTACTTACTGGGGTAGTTAACAGGGCTGCTGGCCATATCACGAAAACAAAGGCAACTTCCTATATTTACTCTGCCACATACAATACACAAATTAAAGCACATACAGATGCAGACACTCATACAATAGCCAACATTCCGCTTACTACAGCATTGGTTGTTTGCAGCTGAATAGCATAATAATTTGATTTTAACCTTCTGCGTTTAGCCTGTTCTCATATAAAAATGTTGCCAAGTAGTTAACATTTTAAGTACTCATCTCCTGCAGGATTGCTTTGACCTCCCTTACAACAGGCCTCAACATCCCAGCGTCTGGCTTAACCATTTGAGTGGCTACATCCTTTTCAGATTGTGTAGTTTTTGTTACTCATTCAGTTTAACATTAGTGCATTACCAGGATTTTTAGCTGCCAAAGTTATTCATACATCTGAATGTAAGTCATTTTCTTTAAAGCTGGGGTCTGAGAGTTGGCAGTATGAGGACCTTATATCACCTTGTATTCATACATTTTTGATATCTGAATGCAGTGCTGAAACAGTTCTTACATTAATGCCTAGTTTTTACAAGCAGTTTATACGCTGGAGTAGTATAATAAATAGTGAGCACATTTACTGTTCTTTTCCAAGATGCAGATATTTTGTATAATTTTAAGAAAACTGATGTCTTGGTAAGTTACCTTTATGCATAGCAAGTGGCATAGTGCACATTTTGCTGGCTCAGACTTACATTACAGTTACATCACTAGAGATTTCTTAATGTAACATACTTACTAGTCGAGTGTAAAAAACAGGATTCCATTTTTATGCTCCATGATTAGTAGGGCATTTTGGTAATAGCTGAACATTCTATGCAGTTTATAAATATAAACAGAAGTAGATTTGTCAAATTAAAGTATGTTTGCCTTAGTGTCACCTATCATTAAGCATTCTGTTGGTAAATGGTGACATTTTAAAACTCAACTATAGTCAAATTCTCACTACAACTTGCTAAAATTAAGACCTTAGTAATTTTAATTTTCCTAACAGACAGAAGAGAGCTGACATTTTTTCCACTATCTGCTACCAGTAAAGAAACGCTTTTAGCTGCTCAGTTAACAACATTACCAAAGTATACATTTTCTGTTTCTTTACACAAGCTTGTCACATGCACTGTGAAATTAAAGCAAGTTATTTCCACTGAATGTTCCAATCTGAAAGCATATTATTTTAGGAAATGCCTGATTATAATGGTATTTTTTTTATATTTTGTAAGTGAGTACTCATGTTCCCTTAACCCCCTATATTACTGTTACTAGGATAGTATAAACCTGAACTTTTATGCATTCATGTGGATGTTAATTAGAAATTACATTTTCTAGCCAAGCCAAAGCAGATAAACAAAGTCGTATTCCTGGCAATATATTGGTCAGCATTTATTTGACAGGAGAAACAGAATGCTACCTGACAGATTATGACATTGAAAAGCAAGTCAAAGAGGGAGGTACTGTGAAGTTTCCAGGATATCTTCACTTTCCCTCCAAAAGCATCAAGGTAGTTATAAAAGCAGACTTAGAAAGTACAGGAAGAGGAACAGAAGAATACTTAACAGTAAAAATCTTTTTGAAAGATAGTTTCTAAGCATACGTACTAGTAACAAACTATTTATTTGAAACTGAAACCATGTTCAAAGTCAACTCTGCCCTCATGTAACCCATATCCTATTCCAGTTAGTCCCACCCACTTTGTTGCTCTCTAGCAACCCCATCTTGTCTTGAAGACACCTGGTCCTGCAGTTTTAGTATTCCTTTGCACACCAGTAAAAAAAAAAGCTGATGGACAATTCAATCACTGTGATTCAAAAAGTAGACAGCTGGTATTTAATCTCATACAGAGCCATAGTAATTCATGATGAGTGGAATTTTCATGTCAACATTTCTTCTCACATATGAGAGGGAACGAAGAAGCCCAGGTACTTATTATAAATTGAGTGGTTTCCTCTATTACTGTTAATTTCATGAAATAGCTTTCATACAGATATTCCAGCTATGAGGAACTTGCTAGATGGAAATCCTCCTACTCATAGGATGTGGCAAGTACATTACTCCTTCAAAAAATTGCTTATAGCTAGTGTCACTCAAACTCCACCTCAATATAATGTCATATGTCATACATTGAATTCCGCAGAATGCCAGACGTATCAAATTGGGACTTTATAAGACATTATTCCATGTTAATTCCATAGGCATCTACATTGTGTAATGTGGGTGCGCAACATCAGATCACAGTTAAACGAATATTATGGAGACCTTACTAAGAAAAGCATGTCCTTTTCATGTATCTTATAAAATGTTATTAATGTTTCTTTCCACCCTGCTGTGTAATGAAAATAGATGACAAGTCATCTGAATTCTAAATTCCTTACAATACAACCCAGATTATGACAGTGGCATGTTGCTATGACTCATACAGGAGAAATTTCATCCTTTCATACTTCAGGGATTGCTAAGAAGACAATTATATATATTTTTTCCATTTGATAAGTACTCATTTGGAACAGCACAGTTCAAATGTACAGGTAAACAAAGGACTTGAAGTCTTTCAGGATTTATATAGTCGATAGTGCATAGGACAATCAATTACCCATCCACAAGGAAAGAAGAAACCATAACTGTGTAGTATGTTTTGGGACATCTTGATTGAGTTGGGCAAATTTCAATTATTTCTAAAAGCTGTACGGTCTGATAAATGTAGTTTGTCCAAATACTTAATATTTCTTAAAATTATAAATCCTGAATGCATAGCAGAAACACAATATCCTTTGTTAAGGAGTCTTCTAATAACAGCTAGAAAAGTTATCACTAAAAACTGGAAGCAAAACATGACTCTGTCATTCCAAGAATTTTTGAACATAGCCACTGTTTCCCACTTCAGTTCAAATATTGGAGTAAGTTGTAGATTTTATCAGAGAAATATGAGAAAGATAAATTATATTGAGACTAGAAAATACAAGTTGTATTATATGACATTGTTAATAATAAGGTCCCGAGTATGCCCATAAATGGTTACAGTAGTATTCTGAATGTTGACTGTATGAATTATTTTCTTTTTGTTGTTTTTGCTAAAATAATAACATTTTTGAAAAAAAAAGTAAATGGTATAGTATGTGGCCAAACAGTTAAAATGGGTATGCAGAAATCTACAACTGTCCATCCGTATATTGAAATAATTAAGAGAGTCACTTGGCTAGTAAACAGTGTTTCGATGCATTAATTGTACAGCATGAAAATTCTCATGTATTATATATAAAAATGGCCACTTTATGGAACAATCACCTTATCAATATTCATTTGTCAAATAATTAGACTGCTTTTAAGAAACCTTTAGATAGTTGGATAAAAGTTAGCTTAGGTGCTTCTAGCTGGCCATTAGCCTGAACACTGTAATGCTACTTATGAACTTATTACTGTCATTTATTGCACAGGGCAGAACCTGATGTAGTGAGTAGAAAAAAAATACAACTGCATTTTTGGACTACCACTGCTCATTAAATCTACCCATATTCCAAATCACAATGTTTCTCTTCACATTTAGTTTTTGCAAACATTTATTAATCACATTAAATTGTAGATTATCAAAAGCTTTAGAAAAATCCAGAAGCGTAACATCTGGTGACAGATGCTGCTCCAAGGCTTGAATAACATGATCGCAATAACTAATCAAAGTCCACATACCCTTAATGAAGTCGTGTTGCTCTTTATCAATAACAGACTGATTTGTATCAGTATTCTATAATAAATCAATTAAACATTGCTCAAAGCACTTAACCCAAAATAGAAATAAAACTCATTGCTCTGTAATTTTCAAAAGAAACTGTCTTTCCTTTTTCGTGAATATGAGTTATATGAGAGATTTCACTGTTCTGGTACATATCCTTGAATTAAAAATGTATTGAACTGTTTACATAGAACATGGAGTAACATGTTCTTGATGTTAGTATAATAACAGTAGTATTGGTAAGTCATGTATAACCTACACTTCATATTTAACATGTTTTACTTTTCACAAATTCCAGTATATAAATACCTACACTATATTATACAATAAGCAACATGATTTTCATAATGTCTTTAGCACTTTGAGTGCAATACCTACAGTTACTGATATTGTCTATGGCAGTATGAACAATAGACTGATCATTGCAGGACTGTTTGAAGACTTAACCAGGGCATTTAAAATTATCAGTTATCCACCACTGCTTCATAAACATAGCTAAATTACCTTTGGTAATAACACATAACAGTGGTTTCAAAACTGCCATCTAGACAGAACATTTCAGTCCTTGCTAGTAGTTGTATATCTGATGTAGTTGTAGTATGCTATGGAGTACCTCAAGGATCAGTTTTAGGTCCACTTATCTTCTCCTTCTTTATCAATGACTTACCTTATGATCTACCTTCCCAAAACGTTAGATACTTACACTAACGGTATTCTTCTTATGGAATTACTACAGAAGAAATCTCAGATCAGTCTCACTACTTTCTGCAACTAAACATTTGACAATAAAACTGATGGTAAACATCAATGGATCCAGTGTTGTTATTTTCCACAGAAGCTAACTAATTTTTCTCCACTACTTGTTACGGACAGCCTTAACAATATCATACCGCATGTACCTGAACAAATGATATCTGTGTATTACCCTTGATCCCACAGTAGCCTTCAAACTCTGTGCTGATGTGATTGTTAGTACACTGCTTTAACAGCTACATTTGTGTTACAGGGTCTCCCACCCAGTCTTACTTGTGGCATGATGTACTATAGCAAGAAATGTCCTCTTACTAAAACTTGAATGCGGCCAGGTAGCACTATTGGTCATTCAATAATCAAATACTATGGGTGGCTGAAAAAAGCACCTGCAAATTTGTCCACTTAGCAGACTCACATGCGTGTCATTACAATCTGCTTAAGGCATTCAGTTGGCTATAAATGCATTGAAGAGCTTTGCTACAGCAAAACAGTTTACTATTTAAAATAATAAAATGAGTTATCGTCCACTCTTAGTAATAACAAATGCGAGAGGAAACAAGAGACACTATCAGACGCAGGCAGGAAGAAGGCATTACCTTGTTCAGACCACATCTAAACACAGTAGTATTGAAAAGAGGATCAGTTATATGCAATATTCTTCTAGATGAAGTAAAGCAACAACACATTTTAAATAGCTTTAAAGCTTTACTTACAAGGTTCATTTAAAGCTTTACTCAAGCAACATTTTCTTCCACAAGCCAGTTGCACGTTTCAAGATTTTTGTTGAGTGAAACAATCCCTACTGGGATATGAAACAGATAAAGTCACTATTCTCCTGAATAAATGTAAATCAAATGCAGTATACAGTATTTATGTATTGCTTTACACAGTGTGTGCAATGCTATCTTCAAAGCTGCAAATCATTCATGTGTTATATTTCTATCTAGATAATATTCATTACATTGTATATAAAGCTAATTACTGTTAATTCTGAAAATCAGCTAAATTCTTTGAATGTTTGTATTTGATTGCAGCTCTTGCAATTTGCAAATGATATATTTTTGCTCTCTGAGTCAAGGTTGATGTTCAAATGGATCAACTGATCAGTCCACCTACCGAGTAAAAATTAAATAACAAAAATAAAGAATGAGACGAGTACAAGATACTGAGCCATTATAAAGGGTAAAATATTCAGAAAGTGAAGAATTTTTGCCTTGCATTCAAGAAGGGTAAGTAACGTGATGAACAGACAAAACTGAACAATTTATGAAATTCTTACTACAAAGTCATCTCAAAATTTTTATTTTACTTTAGGAGACCATTACTGGCTAGGAGTATTTACATGTGTAGGTCAATAAAACATAGAAGGATTTTTTCCTTGTTATTTGATATTTTAAGGTATTCACTTTGGGCAATATGCCTTGTAAGTAACACAAAGCATTTGAAAAGACTGATATATCTTCAGGCATTGGGTGATGTATAACGTGTATAGCAACACTTACATCCACATTTGCTCATTAATCTTAGCTTATGAGGCAGAAATCTTGAGAGACTATATCTTGCCAGACTGATCATTATGTTAAAGTAATTTCATTTTCTTTTTTTTTTTGCCTACTGTATATGTCAGGAGTATTTTATTCATGCCCCATGGGGAGGTGTAACCATTAGACTCAGTTTGTTTTGTATTTTCAAAGCCTGTGGAATAAATGCATTGCATTCAGTATATCTGGACTATAATTAGCAGTGATGTGAGGAAAGTGTTTTAGCCTATGTCTGATAAAAAGTACACGTTTTATGACTGGTAACTTTTTTTAATTAATTTCCTGCCACATGTTGTCACTTCCTAGCAAATTCAAGTGACTTGATTAGTGATGCCACAGTGATGTTACAGATGTAATCTGGGAACTAGATGGGTGCAGGACAAAAAATAACATGCAAGGTGACAGGGAGAATTTGCATGCAAAGTACTACAGCTATTAGCATCTTGTAACAAACATTTCAGGCTAACTAAAGAAAAAATTTCTGCTACTGGTTCTTTCCTCATCAACATGAAAACGTAGAGTGATACCAGTGCAACGTTTTTAATTTAAGTAAATGAAAAAAAAAAATGTTCTTTCAAATAGCAAGAGAACAAAGTAAGTGTCTACATAAGATCTTTCTTACAACAAAAATACAGGGACTAGATATTACTTTATTATTTTTCCTGTCATGTTTTGTTTATTATTTTTAAATCTGCACCAAACAAGAGTTTTATAAAAGACTCATAAATAAACTGTACTATAATTGCTATGCAAAGACACTTGCATTTGAGTGACCATAAACATTGAAATGACCTATATGAAATAAATGTTAACTAAATACTTTAGACTGGAAGTAAAAAATAAATAAATAAATCAGACACTAAACAAATGATAATAAAGGCACACAAAATTTCATCAACACCGTATTCTGTCAGCAAGGCTTTGGATGAGGCATTATGTTAAGCAGTCTTAATGCAGAAAAAATGGTTTCATTAGAAGACTAATTTATGAACCACATGAATAACTCACACAAAGAAATAGAATATCTGCTTTAAATGAAAAGTGCCTTACAAAAGGACATTATGTTATGAGTCATTATATAAAGTTGACAGATTGCTTTTAAATGCAGAAGTAGCAAAACTGTGTCATCAAGTTCCAGAAAAAAGGTATACTAAAAGGACAGATGTATAGTTTTTTCGAACACGAAATTACTTTGCTTTTATATTAGCTGCTGAAGGAACGTTTTAGTTATTATACTGCCAAAGACATGTGTTTAGGATTGTGCAAGAGTCAGGAATGTACAGCATTTTTGGTGGACTTGCCTTATAGTGACCCTGTTTAAGAAACAACAAACATCGTGACAGAGGAAATACTCTTTTAATTGGTATACTTGTCTGTGCTGCTGGGAAACTTGCTGATTCCAAATGTACAGACCTCAAATGCCCCATATCCTCAGGTGAGCAATGCTAGTAATGTTTAAATAAAGCAATCTAAAACATTTCTGTAGAGAAGTATAGTCCCTGAGGTCTGCCTCAATATTTAAAACACACACACACACACACACATATATATATATATATATATATATATATATATATATACATACATATGTAGTCAGACACACACACACACACACACACACACACACACACACACACACACACACACACACACACACACACACACACACACAAACACACATATAGACATGGACAGATAATAGAGATTTAAAATCCTCTAAGGTTGGAAGAAAGTAAAAAATATTATTTAGCCTTCCTTATAGTTAGTGCAACCTGGAAGATAGTATATTTTGAGGTCAGAGTGTGGGGAAATTTCCCACGTGAACTGGTACAGGGTTCACCCCCCTGCAAGAAGACATATGCACGATTCCATTTAAATACTGTATCATAATGTTCTACAGGACAGCGGTGAGCTCATGCATCACAGACAATATGCAGTAAATCAGACTTCAGTATGACAAGGTAGACTCAGTTTAACAGACACAGGCTACATTTACAGTACTTCTGTCAAAGCAAAACCCTCAGGTCACTGTCTTGATGACTGTAGAGATTTGAGCTTCCTCTGGATGTGCTTTAAAGTTCTAGGCCATTAAACACATTTATCACAGACTGCTACCTGGAGAATAGGTTGAAGAATGGAAAAAAATAACATATTGCTAAACTGCGATTTCCATGTAATGTGTTTTCCTCTACATAATTTAAATTTTATAGCAATAGAAATGTTGTTCATCCTTAATTATCATAGCATCACCTGGCAGCCTCCGTCACAAAACTACAGACATATAGCTCTCTGCCTTAGATTACATGTGATTTATTTTGTACAGAATTTATGCAATTGTTTGCTGCAGCCATCTATGTAACCCTGCTTACATTTGAAAAAGTACTAACTTAAATGCATTGCTAGTAGAACAGTGCATACATGCCATTGGCATCTTGCCAAAAACATATTAATGAAAAAGGAGAACGTGCAGGAAGTGAAGGAAAACTAGACTTGCACTAAATTCGAGAAAGTGCAGGTGACCATCTGAAAAGCAGCCAAAAATGAAACATTTTGAACTACTAAAAAAAGAAATCCAATACGGGAAGAGGAGGTTTAACATTTTCAGTGATAAAGGCAGTATACAGAAAAAAAAAATTAGTCCATTATAATGGGAGTCTTTTAAACCTCATTTTCCATTATGACCAGGTCTTGTAGAACACTTATGTACAATGTGAAAAACCTACATTTCTTCAGAATATCCAGTACCATGCTAGTGGAGAACCCCAAAACTGGGCAGTCATTAATAAAAAGATCAGGTAACGTTTTTTAAGCTTTACTCATTTTGAAAGTATACAGATTCACTCAGTGTTAAATATATGTCAGGGCAGTACTTCTTTGTAAGATATTGTCCTTTACAACATCAGCGGCAAAACTCACTGTTGCACTTTTATCAACAAAATAATCATTTAAATCATGTTGAAACTGATTTGTCCAACACATCCTTATCATGCACTTGGCACAATTTTAGTTTTGTTCAGTTATAACTATCGTGTCACTTGTTTTATTACTGGCAATGTATGATCAACAAACTTCACAGTGACAAGTATGTATCCTTAGGCTGTACATGCCTTTCATTAACTGTTGTTCCATCATTAATTTATTGATATGTCCAACATTTTTCCTTCAAGATGCATTCACTTGAAATTTAATGCATGAAATCAGACATTTTCTTTTGTCCCGGTCCCCCTCAATAAACAGACCACACCAAATGACATTTGACAACTTTTATTAAACTTCCACAAACATAACTTTATTAAACAACATTTAATTTACTGATCGCAGTTTTAACATCCATATAACAATTTACTAGGGCAGCGTAACCTCACTCACCCTAACCAAATAAGCAATGTCCTCACCTCTGTTCTGTTACTTTTACTTATCAAGCAACGTCCCATCGCTCACTATCATTCCCCAAGTCACAGAATTAAACATCCGACAGCAGAGAGAAAACAGAAGAGGGACAAGCCTGCCCCTCTTCTCCACCTAAACACCAAACCTATAAAAATAACCGCACAATCCTCAATGCTCCTAAAAGAAGGAGGGAGGGTAGGTAGCAAGTTACACCAAAATCTGAACTCTTACCCAGTTACACTCACACAAAATCAGTTAAGCCCCTCCTTGCCCTTACCTCATTTTATCCCAACCCTCCTACCTTCTCAGTTTAACCCTTGCATCCCCAACACACTAACTTTCTTCGGCTACGATCTTAACTCCCATTACTATTCCTACCTGACCCTCTACCAAAGATGTCCCTGGACAAATGGTTTGTTCCCAAACCTTATCTGTCCTAGTTCCCTTTAATAAACACACCACACTAAATAACATTTGACAAGCTTTATTAAACTTCCACAAACATAACTTTATTGAACAATACTTAATTTAGTGATCATAGCATAAACATTCAGATAACCATTTACTAGGGCAGTGTAACCTTGCTCACCCTAAACATATAAGCAGTGTCCTCAACTCTGCTCTCTTACTTTTACTTATCAAGCAGTGTCCCACTGCGCACTTTCATTCACCAACATAGTGAATTAAACATCCAACACCAGAGGGGGAACAGAAGAGAGACATGCTTGCCCCTCTTCTTTGTCAACCAGCCTGACACAGGCTGTTCCCTCTCATTCTCTCCAAAGCTTTCAGCAAACCCTCCAAAACACACCTAAGTGTACATTAAAGAGGTCCAAGCCAAAGTCATTCAGGAGTACTCCATCCTCTCTGAACCAAACTGGATCCCTGTCACCAACATCCCAATGCTCTATCATATACTTACCGAAAGCAGCCAGTTGCCTAACTAGCCTTATATTAACAAACTGATGAGCCCCCTCTAAAGCCAAAATAACCATGGCACTACCTCCGATCATACAAAATACATACCTGGGTATAACCTCTAGTACCTACCTATGAACCTATGAAATGAACAGATCTTCACTTATCCTAACTACCAACTGTAGCTTTGGAATTATTCCCAGATTGTTACCTGCCAAATATACCAGTAGGATACTAAGGAGCCCATTGACACTCAAAACAGTGCAAACTCAATTGCAGGCCATCCAGGCATAACTGCAGTCCCTTTTTGCTGCCCAGTGAATATAAGCATGACCAAAATGAGATTTCCTTTCCTAAAAATTAATTTAATACTAAGCCAATCACTGTACTCAATTATCTAATATAGCACAAAAAAAATTTGATGACCAACAAACCACTCTCTCAGTGATTTCAATTAACCTGCCTTCTCTTGTTAAATCTGATACCCTTTCTATGCTCAAGGAACGAGTGGAAATTCTCTCTCCTGGAACACCAGCACACCGAAAAGCTCTCCTCACCATATATACAAACTGATTACATCATCACCTTGCCCCCTACTGATCAAAACAAAGCCCTGAAGACTCCAAACATGGGACTAGAGCAACCTCCTAGCCCAACCCACCCGACACAACCAATCACTCCTGTCCTTTCACAATATTATCTGCCTACCCTTCCCAAATGATCCGTTTTAGATCTACACAACCAAATACGCATGCAGGCAAAAAGCACTAAAACATGCCATCAAACTAGTGAGCAAAAACAACTATGACACCATAAGAAGTCCATAATACATCCATAAATCGAATGTCACATATAAAGTATAGTTCAATGAATCTCCATTTACCAACGCTAATTCCCTGCAACAAAACCTTCAAAATCTGTCTTGTCAATGGCCATTGTCTGGCAGTCTTTACACTATCAACCTTACCCTAGTCCTTCAACATGTGACCACAGTCCAAAATTTAGTAAAGTCACATAACCCTGCCACCCGTGCAACTATACTAATCGCAACTATGTCTATCTTGACCGACTGAACTACTTTACCTTGTTCCCAAGCCTGAACCAGATATTTCAATAACAGTCCTTTCCACCAAGCTCCTTCCTCCTCAAGCAGCAGCAAAACATAATTTAAAAAATCTTGCAATGCCCTATCATACACCTTTCTTTTAAAAACTCCCAGGGGTTCCTGTATCAAGCATCTGATCATTCCAAGCCAACGTGACACACCATATCAAGCAACACCAGTGGCTCATAGCACTGTCCTATTGCCCGAATGAAAATGAACCCTTTTCCCTGCAACTTCTCCTACTAGACCTTC
The DNA here is from genome assembly GCF_019279795.1 of Protopterus annectens. Lineage (NCBI taxonomy): Eukaryota > Metazoa > Chordata > Ceratodontiformes > Protopteridae > Protopterus > Protopterus annectens. Next base: position 1,020,353,377 of record NC_056727.1, read on the forward strand.
AACACCAGCTAACTTGAAACTAACTCCAAACAGCCAACATCCCTCTTCCAATCATCCTTCCATCCTGCTGGCCAGTGAGCCACAAACTACTCCCCCCAAAAAATATGTCCCCATCCCATACTTCTTGCTGTATCTGTCAATAATTGCAAATCCCCTTGAACAACTGAATCCATCTACCAAAAAGCTATACCATTAAACAGCTTCAAAGCAGACAACAGCAATGCTAAATCAGCCATCACTAACTTATTAACTCTCACCCAATGATGTTTGCTTTCTCCCTGTTCAACAAAAAGGACACAAACCTACAAATGGAATGACTTGGGTGAACTAATGACATGCAAACTTCAGGAGCCTGAAGAGCTCCGTGACATCCTTAATCCATACCGTGTCTTTGGATTTCCCTCCCAAATCTTTTCTTTCAAAATGTGCTACCTTCGCATCTGTTAAACAAAACAAACCATGGCCTGCATCCACTAGAAATCTCAGGAAGCAATGCCTTTTAACTTCTACCTAAGCAACAGAAAACCAGGTTCCTCACACATCCGCAGAATACTGGCATACCTTCCAATGTTCTATCAAATCCTTCGCCTACTCTTAAGAAATCATCCAGATAATCTGCCACTTACTAACTGCCCACCCACTGCTGCTAAATCCATTGGAGAGCAGTGCTAAACCTCTCAAAGTAACACAGGTCACCAAGCATTCCATCAGCATAGCCTTGTCAAAGTAAAACTTAAACCCAGCTACCCTGCCAGCAAAATCCACTCTTCCTCTCAACCTGCTAATAAATTAAAAATGGACTCAGTATCAACCTTCATCAACCATGGATTTGTAAGCTCCCGAATGATCTGCACTGTATCATGCAAAGATGCTTAACTGCATTTTAAATCATCTCCTGAAATAAAATGTCAGGTTTTGCAGTACCATGAATTTTCTGAAGGGTTTGAAGTCTGAAACTCCATTGTCTGTCATTACTTTCTGAATTTAACCTTCAATAATTGGCCAGAAAACCACAAGGTTATGAGAAATTGATTTAAAATATGAGGCAAAATTCTGGACACTCAGTAAAATCTGTAAAGTTGACAGGTATGCCTGTAAGGGATGTAATGGTCCCTCTGCCCCCAACTGAACATGCACCTAAAACGCCGAGCTCAGGCCCAACCATAACCTATGAAAAGAAAAGAAATCCCTGTAACAGGTACAGGTAAGTGAAAAAAGAAGGCTACCAATGACAAAAAAAGAACCAAACTACCAACAACCCGAGAGGGACAGCAACCAACAATGAGATGGAAATCTGCCTCATGCAGCCAAGTCCACTATGCCATGAACACATGGCAAGCACCCATCTTTTCAACCACCATGTGGCTTCATCAATGGTTCACTGCCCAGGTGCACAGTTTGCTGTTTCCTCCTTTCTTTTGTTTTGTTTTTTTTTTCTCCTTTTTTTTGTTGTTTTTTGCTTTGTTTTTAACGCTAGGGCAACAATTCTGCCAAGAGAAGACATCACTAGAAAACAGACACAATCACACACAAATCACACAGTTCCCCTTCCTACCCATTCCCAACCTCCCACAATATGTCTGTCAAAAGCAGAATGACCCACAGTCTGACCGATGTGGTTAGAAGGAATGTACCCCTCACATCTCGTTACAAAAAAATAAACCACTACAGCTGCCCAGTCCAAAAACAAAAGTGCTGTTGAGAAAATCACAAGAGGCTGCCAACATCTGCGTATGCTGAGACCATCTTTGCTTGTAATAGTGACCTGGATCATCAGGGAATTAATGCAATAGTCCACTGAATGAGGAAATACAATTCCCTGATGCATATCTCTACAGCCAGCTTGCTTTCTTTCTTTTTTTGTTTATATACCAGAGTCAGATACTGCACCACTGTTATTATTGTTTATTTATTTTATTTTATTTTTATACTGGAGCCAAGTGTGTACCATTATACTGTCAAAAACATTTTCAGGCATACTGAACCAAATGTAAACTCTTTTAACCACTAATTCCAACAAGAATGAGAACAGCCTCCCCATATTATACCTAACAAAAGATGTGTTATGTCCTATAACAGACTCATTAACCTTGCAATCTGCATCCGTTTAAGAATAAAATATTCACTTTGTACAACTTTATTTCAGTCATCACATTCTTAGATTTCTGCCCATAGGGTTTTGTGATAGTAAACCATGCTTGACCTAAGCAAAGATTAATAGCAATCATACAAATGCCCTGGAGGAAAATAAGTGGCCTATGGAAGTCAAACCCTGTTCCATAGAAATTCCAGGCAAAAGGTTTAACCACTGTGCCAACTTCCAGACTACTTCCGGTGAATGTGCATACTTAACTATGTGAGTGATAAACCTGCTCTTTGCCCCAAAACCTTAACCATATCTCTCAACCCCTTTCAGCAAGAATATCAATAATGGGGGACGAAAGCCCAAAAATAGGGAAACTTTTTAAGTATTGCTCTTAAAGACTTAGAAAACCGATAACAGGTTTTGCATTACCATGAATTTTCTGAAGGGTTTGAAGTCTGAAACTCCATTGTCTGTCATTACTTTCTGAATTTAACCTTCAATAATTGGCCAGAAAACCACAAGGTTATGAGAAATTGATTTAAAATATGAGGCAAAATTCTGGACACTCAGTAAAATCTGTAAAGTTGACAGGTATGCCTGTAAGGGCTGTAATGGTCCCTCTGCCCCCAACTGAACATGCACCTAAAACGCCGAGCTCAGGCCCAACCACAACCTATGAAAAGAAAAGAAATCCCTGTAACAGGTACAGGTAAGTGAAAAAAGAAGGCTACCAATGACAAAAAAAGAACCAAACTACCAACAACCCGAGAGGGACAGCAACCAACAATGAGATGGAAATCTGCCTCATGCAGCAAAGTCCACTATGCCATGAACACATGGCAAGCACCCATCTTTTCAACCACCATGTGGCTTCATCAATGGTTCACTGCCCAGGTGCACAGTTTGTCGTTTCCTCCTTTCTTTTGTTTTGTTTTTTTTTCCTCCTTTTTTTTTTTTTGTTTTTTGCTTTTTTTTTAATGCTAGGGCAACAATTCTGCCAAGAGAAGACATCACTAGAAAACAGACACAATCACACACAAATCACACAGTTCCCCTTCCTACCCATTCCCAACCTCCCACAATATGTCTGTCACAAGCAGAATGACCCACAGTCTGACCGATGTGGTTAGAAGGAATGTACCCCTCACATCTCGTTACAAAATAATACACCACTACAGCTGCCCAGTCCAAAAACAAAAGTGCTGTTGAGAAAATCACAAGAGGCTACCAATATCTGTGTATGCTGAGACCATCTTTGCTTGTAATAGTGACCTGGATCATCAGGGAATTAATGCAGTAGTCCACTGAATGAGGAAATACAATTCCCTGATGCATATCTCTACAGCCAGCCTGCTTTCTTTCTTTTTTTGTTTATATACCAGAGTCAGATACTGCACCACTGTTATTATTTTTTATTTATTTTATCTGATTTTTATACTGGAGCCAAGTGTGTACCATTATACTGTCAAAAACATTTTCAGGCATACTGAACCAAATGTAAACTCTTTTAACACCAGTAGAAAAGCTGTAACTTACTAGACTATATAGACCATACAAAGAATTCCTTACCAAACTGCCATAGGCCATCATCAAGAATACATTGATTCCCACTAATCCCAATCCAATCCTTCGGATCATCCACATGTATTATAATGTTATTACTAGATTAAAGGATACAAAATTCTCTTCAAAGACAACTTAACCTTCTTTTAAAATAGCCACATTTCAATGCATATAAGCAATGAAATATGTCCATCATGTAACAAAAATCATCATTCCTTTTCTCACATAATATCAACTTCATTTGGCTGATGCCTAATTAAAATTCTGTCTATAACAGCACATACGTATTTCTAAACTGTACATAACAACACTATGTTCATGAGGCTTTGCCTAGATCTTACATAACACTTGTCAAAAAACAAAAAAAAAAAAAAAATTCAAACAATCTGGGAGTGTTTGACAACTCCAGCTCCCTTTTGCTATACATTCTATTTACTTCCTTCTCTGGCTCATAACTATACAGACAGAAATTAGGTCTGATTTGTGATCTTATGTAACACTCTTTCCTCAGAAACACACTGAAGCCTTCATAACAACCCAAAATGCTGGGAAAAAATCCCAATGCGGCCATAAATTAATGGGAATCTTCCTACCTCCCTCATAATGGTTAAAGCTTCACTGCACATGCACAGTGAAAAAACATTACTTGTAGGTGTCTCGTGGCCCATGAAAGGACCTGAACAGACTCCCCATACAAAAATAAAATTTCCAAAGATTCCAAAGACAATCACAAGGCATTCTATATCTATGTCAAGAATCTAAATGGCAATGCTCAGATCTGCTCTGAACTACAACAGAATGGCATTAAATATACTGATCCCAAGGATATTGCCAATATCCTGGCAGATCAATTCAGTGCCAACTTCACCCCCCTCTCACCCCCTAAACGGCCCATCTCAATACCGGAATATTGCCAAATTCCGGTAATCATGGCCTCACAGGTAAAAAACACACTTTCCAACGCTAAGAATACAGCATCCATGGGACCAGATGACATCCCAGGTTGTGTACTACATGAACTACAAAATGAACTGGCATCTCACCTAAGTGTCATGTTTAATCATAGCCTCACCTCAGGTTTCATGCCCAATGAGTGGCACACAGCTATAGTTATCCCACTCCACAAGGGGGGATCCACCTTGGATCCCGGGAACTACCGCCCCATCAGTCTGACGAGGCTGATCTGCAAGGCCATGGAACCTATTATCATGGAACTTATAAACAAAGACGTTGGCAACCTTCAAACACTGGACCCCACCCAGTTTGGATTCGTGAAGGGCCAATCTTGTCTCCTGAACCTGACTGACTTCTTTGAATCAGTCTCCAGAGCTATGGACGAGGGTAAGGCAGTCCACACAGCCTATCTGGACCTTGCAAAGTCCTTTGCACCATCCCCCACTCTAGAATCATAGATAAACTTACTAAGCTGGGCATTAATCCCTATGTCACTCGATGGGTTGTCAACTGGCATACTGACAGAACCCACACTGTAAAAGTAGCCGACTCCAAATCCAGCTCCAGACAAGTGACAAGTGGAGTACCTCAGGGTTCAGTCCTGGGACCTCTCTTGTTTGGCATCTACTTCTCTGAAGTGCAGGCCAACACTAAGGGAGTCTGGCTAACAAAGTTCACGGATGACTGCAAACTGGGAGCCATTACTGAATCCCCAAATGATGTGGATACTCTACAAACGGGCATTACAGAAACAGATGCTTGGTGCCAGAGCCATGGGCTCAAGCTCAGTGCCAAGAAATGTATAGTTATCCCCTTTGGGAAAAAACATGTACCCGTGCATTACCACATAGGTGGCAGTACACTAAACACCGAAAGTGTGATAAGAGACTTAGGGACCCAGGTGGACAGTGTTCTCACCTTCGATAAACACATTGCCACAACAGTCAGGAAATCCTTCTATGTGGCGCACCTCATCACTAACGGCTTTTCATCCAGAAAAAAGGAGGTCATTGTCCCACTGTACTCATCTCTCATTAGACCCATTATAGAATAAAATGCCCCATTTGGTATGTACCTCTCAAGACATCTGCAACAACTGGAAAGGCCGCAGAAATACATCACTAAAAGAATCACAGGCCTAAAGCAGATGCCCTACGCTGACCACCTTAAAAAACTCCAGCTATAGTCTGTGGCATATCGTCTACTCAGAGGCAATCTCTGCTTAACATACAAGGCCATGTCAAACCCTGAGCTGTTGGACATGCTATAGTTAAAGAAATCCCAATCCCTCAGAGACACATGCTCCAGGGATCTAAACATTGTCATCACAATAAACAAAACATGCTGGAGGGATAGATTCCTGACCCAGAGACTCCCCAGACTCTGGAACAGACTGCCCATACATGTCAAGCAGAGCACCTCTTTGGCCCTCTTCAAAAGGAACCCTGACGATTGGATGGGAGAAAGGAAATTCACCCCAGAGATCACGTCAGTCGCCCTGCTAGACAGGGATCCAGGGAAGTAAATAGTGTGGAAAGAAATAGCCAGGTAATTGTTATGGCTAGGCTTGTATAGGCCCTAAGGCCGATAGCCTAGTACCAACCTATGAACCTATTAACCATGCTTGTCTAAATGTAACTGAGCCACAGAACCTGCTAATAACTATACCGACACCACCATCAAAATAATTACAGTGGAAAACCGCAAACAGCCATGTTAATGAGGGAAGTCCACCTTCCAAAACTGCTACGAGTAAGCCAACATCACCACAAAAACCCACTAAAGCAAACAATAACTGCACCAGCCCTCAACACAAAACTTAAATTAACCTGCCTCATTTTCAAACTACCAGAACGTAATGCTCCTAAGGAGCCTGAACTCTCTCTGCAGTCCGTACAGATAGTATATAGCTGCAAACTAATGCACATGGATCCTCTACCAGGAAAGTCACTAAAACAATTGACACCATATCCCAAAGGCTGATCCTTCATCCACCATTTTACATATCTATAATACCATACAACCATTACCCACCTCCCCATGCTTACTATTATCCATCCAAGGTCTACCTGACAACCAAAGTACCTACTGGTCATCTCGGGCATAAGCATGTGATATAGCAGGTTCATGCCTAAATCTGATCCCGTACCTAATTACACTCGCACAAAATCAGTTAAGCCCCTCCTTGCCCTTACCTCATTTCTTCTCAACTCTCCTACCTTCCCATTTTAATAATTCCATCCCCACCACACTAACTTTCTTCCACTAACATCTTAACTCCCATTACTATTCCTCCCTAACTCTCACCCAAAAATGTCCCTGGACAAATTGGTTTGTTCCCAAACCTCATTTATTTTTTTCTCACTATTTTCATATTAATATGCAAGCATTCATTTGTCTCATTTGCATAATTTTGCAAGTAGTCTCCAGTCTACCAATTTCTTCACTTTGGATTATATTCAGGTTAGCCTTAGGTCACCAGCACTAGTATGTCTGCTTATTTGTGAACTCTGTTTGTAAAAGCCAGTACAATGGATTTAAAAGAAAATGTGTATTTTTTATGTTGGCTGTCCTTTTTATAGAGATTTAATTAAAAAAGAAAAAAATGTAATAACGTATGAATTGTCCCACTTATTAAAATCAGGGCAGAAAATGCACTGCAGCTAACTGATAAAATCTAGCACATAAATAAATCTAATGAAGTTGGAAAAGAAAATACATTTTGTTTAATGAAATGTGCTAGTTATTGAGATATATGTAATGATGACTGAGTAGGCATTGGGAACAGAAAAGACTGTAATATACATATTTTGTTCCATATATCTAAAACAGTGTTATTATTAAAATTACTGTATTATGCTTAGAAAAGTACAATTACAACAACCAGGCAAATTCTGATTTTAGCATTTAGCCAAACAGCCCTCTGAACTCATTTTTATTGCCCTCCAGGAAGCATTGCAGAAAAAATTCAAACCAAAATTTAAATGCTCTAAATTACAAGAACTACTCATTTAATTAAACCATTGAATGTTTCAACAAAAATGCTACACATGAAAAAAAAACACTAAACTGTCTGCAATACAATTCATTTCATTTTTCAGACCCTGAGGAAACAATCTTCTGAATTTCAGAATCAACTGTGTTTCCCTTTTAAACAATAGGACTGCCAATCCCCCCCCTGCTTTGTAAAGAAAGACTGACTAAAGCAATTACTTTACAATGTGTTGTTATACAATTATATGGTGTCTTAGAGGGCACAGCTACAACATTTGTAACTACCCCCCCTTGACTGTCACTTAATTGCACTATATTTCTTATTTTTGCTCTCTAATTTGTTTGATAAATGAACCATATTAGTTAATCATTGGGTCATGCAGTCGGATATTAGCATGTGGGTTGGCCTGGTAAAAAAAAAATGTTCACTGGTGGTCGCGGTAGGCTGTGGGGGGTCCAGCGCTGTAATCCAGTCTGGTACATCATGTTCGGTGTTCCTCTAGTTTTCCCTGGTGTGTTTGTGGGCTTCTGGGACCTTTCTCCATTCTCGTGGTAGGCTGTGGGGGGTCCAGCATTGTATTCCAGGTCCTGCCTCAGTGTTCGTCAGTTTCTTGGGTGCTACCTGGTGGGTTTGTGGGCTTGCACAGCCTTTCCTCCGGTTCCCCAGTGTCTGCCCTTGGTTTCCACTCATGTGCATGGTTTCCGGCAGCCGCTCCTTTCGTGGGGTAGTCCTTGCTGGCTTCCTTCTACGTAGGTATTGGTGGGGATTTCCTTTCACTATCCCTGGTTGTTTCTTGGTTGCTCCTTTCATTTTCGGCTGTTCGGGTGTCGGTTCACACATGCACACTACGGATTTCGGCCGTTATCTCCTGTGGGATAAGGATTTGCTGTCCAGCAGGCTCTGGGGGTTGAATGGTGCTGGTATCTGTGTGGCTTGAATGTAGGTGGGTAGAGGATAGGAGTTTTTTTTTTTTTACATTATACATATATATATATATATATATATATATATATGTGTGTGTGTGTGTGTGTGTGTGTCTTATACACACATATATATATATATATATATATATATATATATATATATATATATATGTACACACACACACACACACACACACACACACACACACACACACACACACACACACACACACACACACACACACCTGGTGGTGATAGGGCAGGGAATGGTAGATATGTAGGGACGTGTGTGGCTGAATGGGTGTGCAGCGGAAGGATGAAGAGTGTGCTAGGCAGAGGATATTTTATTTGTGAAGTATGAGTGCATTAGCTACTGATGAGAGTGTATGACTAGCAGGTAGACTATGCAAGGGGTGGTTCTAGGCTGCAAAGTATAGGTAAGTAGGGGAGTTGGTAGAGAGTGGGGGGGCATAGGGCAAGACAACATTATATGGGTTGGGAGGGAGTAGGGTAGATGGGTTTGTGGAACAGCTTTAACATTGTGTTCTTTTTTACAGATGGCTAAGTTACCAGAATTGCGACAATGATGGCAGGCTATCATAGCCCAAGCAGAAAAATTATTCCAGGATGTGACAAGGTCCGAGGCGGAGCCAGAGCAAGCTTCAGGTAGAAAGAGACAGTGCCCTGTGAAGACTCCAGGCTGGGGGAAAAGGCAGCAGACGGAGAAACAGATGGTTACAGTGGAGGCTCCTGTTCCCAGTATGTCGCAATGCGAAGGTGCAGGTAATGATATTAATTTAGCAATGGTTGGGGAACTAGGTGTTGAGGATGGCGAGGTGCAGGCGGTTAATAAGGTGTTGGTGTAGGGGGATATGGAAAGGGGAGAAGCAGTGTCAGACAGAGTGCAAAGGGGGTTGATACAGGCAGCCAGGTGTCAGGCGGACAGATGGTTGGAGTGGACCTGAGCTCTAAGGACAGCTTGATTGGGTTGGAGGTAGGATCAGATTTTGGGCCGCGGCCAGGGGACTGGCTAGCTACTCAGGCACTGGGACAGGGCAATAGAGGAGTTATTTTAACCCCGCACATTTCGGGGACAGTGAAAGAAAAAATCTGGAAAGGTGAGCACGTGGATGTGTTTGAGCTGCTACATGCTCAAGGGGTCCTGAGGTTAGTGAAAGTAGAGTCAGGCACTAGCAAGGACTTGTTGGTGGTGTTAGCAGTGCTGGGTAAGAAAAGGACAGGTAAGCATAGGCCCAGGACTTTGGACAACTGGGTGGTTGGCTTTATTTATTACATGGCAGTGCAGCTGGAAAAGGATGGAGCGTTGGCGTTTGCCCTTTTGGGGTATTTTCTCACCATTCAGGAGGCACAAAGTTTGAGGCTGGGGAAAACATGGTTGTAATATGATGAGCGGTTCCGTAAACAGAAAGCAGTTGACCAGTCTCTGCTGTGGGGGGTGCGATATCCTGATATATGGCTGGCTACAATGATGGACAGCTTTGGTGGGTTTAATAGGAGGATGAGTGTGGGTGAGGCAGGTGGGGTGTGTTGGTCGTTTAACAAGGGTACATGTTTGTGGGTTGGGTGCAAATTTGCACACACTTGCTCAAGATGTGGAGGAAATCATTCTGTGGTTTACTGTGGACAGCAGGGTTTTGGTGCATGGAACAACACTGGCATGGGCTGAGAGGGATATTTTCTTTCATTTCAAGGATTACAGACAGCTCGATATAGGGGTAATTTTCATGGACCCAGGGAAATGGGGTCCTTTAGAGGCAATAGGGGGAGGGATGCCTTTCCACATTAAGGTGGTGGTATTGGAGGATATGCTTTGCCAGTGTCCTGATTTCATTCTTAAGACTGAGGTCATTCAAGGGTTTCAACAGGGATTTCCTATTAAGTCCACAGTGGGGTTGGGGTGGGGGTTGTTAGAACCTCCGTTCAGTGCAAGGGAAAGAGGATGTTTTGGAAGAGTTGGTAGGTATGGAGTGTAAGGCAAGGAGTTTGTGGGGTCCATTTGATACGCCACCTTTTGTTAACTACAAGGTGTCACCATTGGTTTTAGTGCCAAAGAAATGGCCTGGGGAGTTTAGATTGATTCATCATCTTTCATTTCCAGAAGGGAGGTCAATGAATGATTTTATTGGGGACGAAGAAGTTAGGGTGCGTTATGCCTCTTTGGACGATACAGTGCAGGTGATCAGGGAATTTTGGGAGCCTTGGTTGGTTAAGGTTGACATTGAATCAGCTTTCTGTTTACTGCCCATTAGGAGGGAGGATTGGCCGTTGTTGTGGATGAAGGTAGGTGGTAAGTACTATTTTGACACGGCCATGCCAATGGATTGTTTCATGTCATATTTGACGTTTGAGAAATTTAGTACCCTTTTACATTGGATTTGGAATCAGAGGGTGGAAATGCAGAAGGTGGTGCATTATTTGGATGATTTCTTGTTAGTTGGGAAAAGTAGGGCAGGGGCTCAACAGGGGTTGCAGGAATTTACCAGTATGTGTGAGGAGTTGGTGTGTACCATTGGCGCAGCACAAGATGGAAGGTCCAGCAAGAGCGTTGGAGTTCCTGGGGTTAACGGTAGATGCGGAAGGGGGATTGTTTCGTCTACCTCAGGATAAGACAGAGAGGCTATGGTCAGCTATACGGGGGGTGTTGGACAAGAATAAGATCCAGGTTGGTTCAGTCATGGAACTGTTGCATCTTCTGAACTTTGCCTGTCGAGTGGTACACCTGGGCTGGACATTTTGCAGGGCGTTAACTTATATGCTAAAAGGGGGTAAGAGCAAACATCATTGAGTCAGGGTGACCAAGCTAGTGCAGGAGGATTTGAAGTTGTGGGATGGTTTTGTGCAACAATTTAATGGGATTTCCTTTTGGCAATCGGATTGGTTGGGTCAGGAAGAACTTCACTTGTTTACGGACGCAGCAGGTGGTACTGGCATGGGGGCTTACTTTGGGAGAAGATGGTTTGCAGCGCAATGGCCTCCAGATTGGGATGAGGAATGGTGGTGTGATGTCACTTTTTTAGAACTGATACCGATATGGGCAGCTTCAGTGGTGTGGAAGGAGCAGTTGAGGAACATGCGGGTAGTTTTTCATTCTGATAATATGGCTGCGGTGAAGGTGTTACAAAAGAAGACAGCTAGGGCAGAGTTGCTGTTGAGGATATTATGGAAGTTGGTATTGCAGAGCCTGTTAATAAATTTTTCTTTTACAGAGGTACATGTGCCTGGTGTTAAGAATAATATTGCTGATAGTTTGCCCGGGTCTATAGTAGAACATCGAAGTTTCAAAACTTCGAATGTTCTAATATTGACCCCTATTCAGCGAAAGCTGAAAACATCGAACATACTGTTCCAAAACACATACACACAACACAAGCACACCAAACAAACAGCAATCCACACACATACACCTAAAATCTTACATCTAACTCTACACTAAACTATACACATGCCACTAACTATCCACTTACCTTAACCCAAACCCTAACCCTAAGGTCCGTCACTATCACACACTCACCTCACCCACGCCCTAACCCTAACTCACCTACCCCACCCTAACCCTCACATCCACACAATCGCACACATACCTAACCCACGCCCTAACCCTAACTCACCTAACCTGCCCTAACCCTCATGTCCACACAATCGCACACATACCTAACCTGCACCCTAACCCAAACTAACCTAACCCACACTCAATCGCACACTTACCTGAACCCGACCCGTAACTTTCCACCACAGCGCTGAAAAATACTGAAGCAACATAAATGGACAACCAAATTCTTTCCCTAGGAAAAAATTTGGTTTTCTGTTGCCGCGATATTTTCAGCTTTTGCTGAATAGGGGTCAATATTAGAACATTCAAAGTTTTGAAACTTCAGTGTTCTAATATAGACCCGTTTGCCCCGCTTTCAGTTTTGCAGGTTTTGAGGGTTGGCTCTGGAGGCAGTCGAGGTGCCGGAAACATTGCCGGAGGAGGTGTGAAATCTTGGGACAGGAAAGTCAGGTGTCTAGTGCAGCATTCCTGGGCTTCTTCTATGAAGAAGGCATACGGTAGGGCTCTTTTTGATTTTAATCATTTTGTTTTGTAATTGCCGGAAGAGGTAAGGGTATGGTCAGAGGAATTATTGTTAAGATATGTGGCTAGTGCTTGGGAGAAAGGTAAGGCTTTGCAGACAGGTAAAGTGTATCTGGTGGCTATTAGCAATTTTGCTAAGTTGGGGGGTTGCAGGATTTTACGAAGTCCTGGACATTAGGACGTATGTTGAGAGGGTGGGACAGGGTTATGGTGGAGTGTACGGATACACAATTGCCAATTACAACGGGAATATAGAAGATTTTGTTACAGGGTTTAGGATTATTACATGGTGGGTTGCTGGATTATTTTATGTGGGGCACTCTATGCACGTGGTTATATTTTGGCGCTTTCAGGGTATCAGAATTGTTAGGGTCCTAATGTTGGAAGGATGTTATAGTGACTGAGAGGGAGGTCAACATCGTAATACAGAAAAGCAAGATGGATCAGTTGGGTAGAGGATGTACGTTAGCACTCAAAGTGGACAGGAACCTTCGTCTTTGCCCAGTAACTTGGCTTACAGAATTTAGGAGTAGGAGGTTGGGGTGTTCAGAGGGGTTGGTGTTTTGTTCAAAAGATGGCAGGGTAGTTTCCAGTAGTAGGTTTATTACTTTAATTAGGAGGATTTTGTGTTGCATGGGATTTCCGGCCGAGAAGTTTGCAGCTCATTCTTTTAGAATTGGGAGGGCTTTGAATTTGACTAGACAGGGTAGTTCAATTGAGGTTATTAAGAGGGCAGGCAGGTGGTCCTCAAATGCCTTTTTATCTTACATTAGATAGTACTGTTTGTGATTATTAACAAATATTTTTTTCTTTTAGGGAAGCGTATACTCATTTTGGGACAGTGTGCCTTAATCAGGGAGGATGGAAGTAATTTGGGTTTATCTTATTTAGAATGTTCTGTGTTTTGGCTAGGGGTTAGGGGTATGCATTGGGATAGGTTGAGGTTTGAATTTCAGAAGGCTAAATCGTGTATAGGGTGTCCTGATATAATAATAATTCATTTGGGAGGTAATCACTTGGGTATTTTGACTAAGAAGAGTTTAGCGGGGATGATTTTGCAGGATTTGTGGAGACTACAGGATAGGTACCTGGATATGCAAATTGTGTGGTCGGAGTTGATTCCTCAATTGTTTTGGAGGGAGGCGTGCAGTTATAAAGCTATTGAAAGGGCAAGGAGGTTTGTTAACCATACATTGGAGAGGCAGCTAAGAAAATCGGGGATACATATCATTCAACATGGGGACTTTAGGCAAGGTGAGGTAGGTTGGTATCATACGGATGGAGCTTATCTGAATTAAATTGGTTTGGATTTGTTTAATTTGCATCTCAAGCTCTTTCTATAAGAGATGCTGCAAGTTAAGGTTTAGGAGGGGGAACAGCCTGGGATCAGGTTGGTGGCAGAGAAGAGGGACAGGATTGTCCTCTTCTGTTCCCCCTCTAAGGATGTGGCTTGATTGGCCAATGGTTTTGTGGTGGAAGGTGAGCAGGTACACTGTCTATTATTTGTGTGTGGGGGGTGAGCAGGTACACTGCCCCGGTGGAGGAAGTTTCAAGGTGAGCAGGTACGCTGCCATAAGGTGTTCGAGCAGGGTGAGTTGTTACGCTGCCCTGAGGATCATTGTGACTGAAGACAAGTGATATTGTTTATATGTTTGAAGTTCATGTTATGATAATATATATAATAAAGGTCATCAAATGGCTTTGCGTGTCCAGAGTGGTTTGTTCAAAGGGGGGCCGAGACAAAATGTATTGGTAGCACTTCATTACTGTTTAATTATTTTGTTATAATTATTATATGAGAAATTTAACTGCTGAACTTTATAACTGCTGTTGTTTTATTAAAAGTCAGAAATGAGATTCCTCCATGTTGTTGTTATTTCAAAAGTTCTATGGCTACCATGTTATTTGTCAGTTACTTATGTACTTTGTAGAACTATAAAAGGCCAGCAACTGGATGCACAAGGGTCCCAAGCAGAGAGAAAGAGAGAGATACTGTAATTATTTCTGCTTTTACATAGTGAAGAACATATCTTCAAGAAAGGTTTAGCAGATAATAATAATAATAATAATAATAATAATAATAATTATAATAATAATATATACATCATTGTTTTTTTTTCCTAAATTGTAAGATGTTCTTTTTTTTCTTTTCTCCAGGCATTTCTGAATAAGAAAAAATGACTGTCAGGTTTCATACAAACATCATTTGACTCAATTGGTCAAGTCCTAGAAATTGTATATGGAGAGTTCAACAAAGTGTTTGTCAAATGTTTGATATTTTTGGTATGCTCCCTTATATGTTTATTTGTACTACCTTTGTTTTGCTTTTTTTTGTCTTATGTGTGTATTAAACACCTCAAGTTGAGCCTGAAGTAAGTCCATATGGATTAGAGAATTACTCCAGTTAACATATTAAAGTAAATAATAAAATTAGCAAATAAATAACTAAATAATTTGCAGATTTTATTACCAGATATCAAACCCATTTTCTTATGGAGTAACTTAAGCAAATTCATTCATATTATATCTTCAGGGGACACTAGCAGTCCATTCCTGGACAAATTGTTATGCCTACCTGAAACACAGGAAACTAAAAGCTCCTTTATGTCAGCAAAGCTAGGTTATACAGGGTTCCATATGTCTATAAAAATATTTTATAAACTGATCTGGCAGCAACCAGAATCCAGGTCAGATTCTACTGCAAATGCACTGGTACAGCAGAAATGTGATATGCTTATAAGAAGTCTCACTGAAAAAGCCATACCCTCTGCGGTCAAGCCAGATGAATATCTGAGAGACTAAGGTAAAGAGCATTGCAGCAGAGTATGTGAGAAAAGACTAGAGTATGAGTCACTACAGTCCAAACATGGAAATAAGTTCTAAATCCAAGCAATATGTCTTACAAACAAAAGATCTTGATGACAACTGACCATAGCCCTTCACTGTCAAACTG
Organism: Protopterus annectens; assembly: GCF_019279795.1. Lineage (NCBI taxonomy): Eukaryota > Metazoa > Chordata > Ceratodontiformes > Protopteridae > Protopterus > Protopterus annectens. The sequence continues at coordinate 1,020,368,944 of NC_056727.1, forward strand.
TCATGAAATATAATGACAAGATACATAAGAAGGGAAAGTCAAGTGACATGCGACAGACATACAATATGTACCAGTACTGCCACAATCTTGTTTCAAGCAACTGTCTGATAATCACCTGGGAACTAACTCTAAATGGTATACAGGAGAAAAATCAAGTACACATTTGTGAAAGAAGTAGAACTAATCTTGATATCTTCAGCTGCATAAAACTAGTAAAAATATCAGCAAATAACACTGTGCAGCAACAGTGCCAAAATGGAATCCTTCAGTAAACCACATTCCAAGGCCAAGAGGCTACAAGAATTCAATCCACTCTCCAGTCTCAGTTTGGGAAGAAAAAGAGGCAAATTACTTATGAACAGTACCTGAGAAACCACAATTAAGATGTCAAAGGAGCCACAATATGAAGTGCAGCTGTGAAATCAAGGAGGTCAGAACAGAATACAACTACAGATCTATAGCCATAAGGAAGTCAGTAACAACCTTAATAAGGGTGTTTCTAGGTCTACATACAGAATTATGTAAAGTTAAACATGACTATTTCAGCATATACACTACTCTCTCAGTTACCTCACCCATCCACTCAGCCTCCTGCCACAGCCATTCTGGGTTATCCCTCAGTAACAATGAGAGCAGGCCTGGGATCATTATACTGGCAGTTGTTACGCCCTTGCCACTATCCCAGTAATGAAGTCATTTGTTTTGGCTCTGTTGTTGCCTCCCGTAGCCGATATGTGCACTCACATCGCAAGTGGGACATTATATGCCATCCCCTTATGTGTACACATGAGTGTGTGTGTGTGTGTGTGTGTGTGTGTGTGTGTGTGTGTGTGTGTGTGTGTGTGTGTGTGTGTATGGGCTACCATCACTGGCTTGGGATCACTGAGGACATAACCAGGCCCTGAGACCATTGATAATGTGCTCACACATTCCTGAGAGGAGATTTTTCTTACAGGGACCACCATTTACCTCTAAGCAGGATTGCCCAAGACAGCAAACAGCACTAACTATCATCCTCCCCCCACCCTGGGTCTTCTAGTGCCAAAGATGCTATTTAAACTCAGGTCATCTGGGTCATGGTCAGGCCATTATCAATCTGCACAACTGAGCTAGGGTAAAAGTCATCATTGTTCTAAGTAAACATCACTGTGGACTACATTGCCAAGCAATATAAATAATTAATATTAATATGCAAGTACATTAAAAAGCTCTTTAAGGAATTTGCTTCATAAATCTGAATAAATGTATCATTGAAGATTCTAATAAACTTCATCAGTCTAGTTGCAATTGTAGTGAAAAATTCCCAAAGCATAAAGCAAAGAAGTAAATACCCAGACTTAAACGTCTTGGGCTATTAGCAATGAACGGGGACAAAGACTAGTTGAAGCACACTATATTATTATTAGCTGACTCATGCAAAGACAAAAACAAAGTGTGGTTGAAATCTCAACATTAAAGTCATGTGATAGAGATTAATTTATCAAAATTAAGATAGTTAACAACAAACAGCTTTGCAGTAACTCCTCCAATAAAGGGAAGACAGGAGAGGCAGATTTCATTTTCAGGTCACATCTCTGGAGGACTGATTAGCATTTCCAACAACAACAGCAAATCACTTGGTAAGCCAATACATAAATTACAAACCTGAGCAATAAGAACAAACTGCCAATGAGGCGGCCCACTCCTTCAGTATAATATAAGCAGAAGCTGAAAGCTATATACCAGTTCTGAGGTTCTAAACAAACCTGATGATGCTGTTTAGAGCTTGTTAGAAGACAGCCTTAAATTCAGTCTAAGACAATCTCTGAAAGCTTCAGCTGTCTATGGTTAGTTTCCAGAGCCAACAACACATACCAAAGCACCACATCACTAAGTCATCCTAAAACACGAGGGGCTTTATATAGTTAAAAACATCTCTATATATGCTTCACATGCATACCAGAAGGCAGATTTTCAGTCTCCTTATTAAGCAGATAAAGTTTTCCATGTTGAAAATGTGAAAACTATTACCTAGAGCAGTGTAGAAAAGCACTGCCTATTCTATTCTGCTTCTCAAGCATGCCAAAAAATAGACCAGTCTCTATATCATTCAGGTAATAGTCTCATTAGAAAGGTAAAAACAATATCCAAGAGTATCACAGAAAAGTGATGAAATGCTAAAATTTGTAAAGGACAAATATGTTAAAACCAAACAGTAAAACTAAAGAAGCAGCAAGCAAAACACATCTAGAATGTATTACAAGTACAGATGGAAGAAGTCCTGAATATGACCCAGGAAATTCTACGCTGGCAAACTGTTCTGGCACCTGCTGGATCTGGTAGGCAGAGGACAGGACAGGAATGAGAAGGATTAAGGCTGCTCACCTTTCTTCAGGGAAGTGAAGGCATGTGTGTTCATGTGTATAGTCTCAATAGCAAAGTCCCAGGTGGAGGCCACAATTAAGAACTAGCGCTTGTCTGGGAGGAAGGGGAATGCAGGGCCAAGTGATTCCAACACATGGTGATGTGAGGTTTATCACAGAGGCCCTCTGTATGCCAGTCCTCTGGTGTGTGTGTCTGTGTGTGTGCATATCTGTAGTGCTGTGAGGTGAATGAGTGAGTGAGTGAGTGAGTGAGTGAGTGAGTGAGTGAGTGAGTGAGTGAGTGAGTGAGTGAGTGAGTGAGTGAGTGAGTGAGTGATTGAGTGGGCAATGTTTGGGTGTTTTTTTCTTTCTATTGGGCTGAGTGATTCAAAGTTGCTAATGTGTGCTTATGGGCATGGGTTGCAGCATTTTCTTGAAAGTGTAGTGTGTTTGGTGTGGATTCTGAGAAAGACATGAGAGGTACCTGTTGCTCAAGACAGATATGTTAAAAAGTTACGTTCTGAGGGGCACTTACTCCAAACTAAGTATGAGCTCAGATTTGGTTGTATATTGTGGGAGGCAGGGCTCTTGCCATACCCCTCACATTAGAAGTGTGCATAGTTTGTGTGGTTAGGTTATGTGGATGTGGTTGTTTGGTAGCATGTTACATGGTGGGTGGGAGAGTTTGAGTGTGCAGGTGACTGTGCATGACAGTGTGTATTCTGTGGAATGGTATATCAAAGAACAATCTTCTCAAAAGCAGCGTTTTTTCAGTATGTTTTTCTTTTTACTAAACTAGTCATAATGTAGCTTATCACTGATATGTTAGAACTGAATTGGCCTGTTAAAACCTTTCAGGTAATATTTTAAAATTACTGCATGAATCTTAAAGAGATATCATGAGAGGTCTTGCTGTCGTACTTAATTTTGAAGTAAATCTGTTAGGTATTACTGGGTAAATGTTTTTATTTCTTTGGTTTGATGATTACTACAAGAATGTCAGAGAAAAAACTGACATCACCAGCTTTATAGAAGTATTTCCAACCAATCCTTAGATGGTTGCCATATTCTTTTCATCTGGAAAAATAAGAGCAATGATCCTTAATCCTAAAACTATTATCAGATCTTTCAACTGCAGGTCTAGCAGCATAAGTTATTCACTAAAACCTTCATTTACAAGGATTTAAAATGCTGTAATCCTCAATTTTAAAACATTTTGTAACTATGACTTCACGCAGAATTAGCTTTGCATTACTGGCATATTTTCCAGCATTACAGTTTGTATATGAGAGAAGGACTTTCTTTTGGCACTTTTGGTATAAAGCATGCAGCAATACTGAGCATTGGTATTTGTTAAGTAGGAATTAAAGGACTGGTTTCCAGACTTGTGCCCAGTGTTTACCAGCATAGTCCCTTTCTCCCTGCCCCGTAGAATAGGATAAAACCGATATTGCAAATGCCTGCGTAATGCCTGAGTTAACGGCTGCTGCAGATACTGATTCACTCATATTTTACCAGGAGGAAAGCAACAAGAAATATTACTGAGGTCAGTAATACACAGAGGATGTCACTGAACCTCAATGACCCTACTGCTATTTACAACGTATGGATCAATTACCGCAATAGTTGTATCTGCACTATATAATATCTTAATCATGTAACATGCAATACTGAAAACAGTAGTGAACCAAAAACATTAATATGCATGGGGGACTTAAGAAAATCTTCCTATGTTTTAAAAATAACTTTCTGTGCCTTTTAAAACTGAAAAATGCAATCCGATGTACTTTACCGAAACTATTTGTTATTTGTGTATAAGGGTCATTTCAAGAAAAAAAATATGAGCATTAATAAATTGCACACTGATTTATTGCTTTTATAAACTGGATATGGTGCAGCAAACAGAATGCAGAGTATCCTGTTCAAGTAACTTTTTAACTTGTTTTATATTAATGCAGACATAAATCGCATTAATTAATATCATAGCTAAATAGCATAAGGTTATCAATTTAGTGCTCATCCTTTATCTGCTAAATCTTGTTATTCCTAAACTGTCTTTTTCCGTGCTATATTTCATGATACCTAACACAACCAAGAGTTTGCAGTTTGTGTTGCTACTCTTTTCACCACTGCAGGATGTTTCTCTTTTTTACAAACTGTGTTGCCATGGTGTTAGTATATCTGAAAAAGGGTGCTACTGGAAGCAAAGTACACTACAGTGAGAGCTGTAAGTTGGTTTGCTCCTCTGCAACAACAAATAATAGTTAAATTTTTTGTCTGTAGATTTGATAAAGTTTTCTTGATCCATTTAGATTGATGAGGTTGTATCTTGCAGGTTTAGAAATAACTTCTGAATGAGGAATGCATATACCACAACCTTTTTTTTTGGGTCCACTGTTAGGATAAGTGCATAAATATGTAATTGTGTGTGTGTGTGTGTGTGTGTGTGTGTGTGTGTGTGTGTGTGTGTGTGTGTGTGTGTGTGTGTGTGTGTGTGTGTGTATAGATATATACACTGAATACTGAAAGAATGTGCTAACAGTGAAGTGACCAATATTAACTGTAATCCTCTGTGGAATATTACATATATGTTGTTGTATATTATTATATATATATATATTTATGTCTTTCTAACTGTTTGGAGCTTTTCTCCCCGGGCCTCTACTGAAAAAGGATATGTATCCAGTTAGACTAGCCTGGTCAACAAATGTAAAATAAATAAATAAATACATAAAATATATATTTTATATGGTTTACTATCAGAATTGCGAACGTTGTATAGTCGAACGCATAAAGTCGGAAACACAAATGTCGAAGGCAGTATAATCAATCGGGAACGGTTTTACCATGGGTCGAGGTAGGTGTACAGTATAATACCCTACTACAAACATCCTCCCTACCTCGACCCATGGTAAAACCGTTCCCGATTGATTATACTGCCTTCGACATTTGTGTTTCCGACCTTATGCGTTCGACTATACAACGTTCGACCGAGTGACGTTCGCAATTCTGATAGTAAACCATTTTATATACATATATATATATATATATACATATATATATATATATATATATATATATATATATATATATATATATATTCACTATGTAATTTCAAAATACTGAAATCCCGAATTTCAGTATTCCAAAATTACATAGCTGAACACACAAAACGCCAAAACCCTAAAACTGCGAAATTCAAAATCCCAAAGGTACACTACAAATACCGCACACACAAACACATACACACAACTTCCCCTCCAACTCAAATATATTATCCTACACTACAGATAAGCAGGGGGGCAAGCCACCCTGCACCCCCCACCCTCCCACTTATATATACTCACTCAGAGATCGCATAATCAGACACACACAGGTAACTCACTCTCACACATTGCACACATCCTCGCACACACACACATCACAGTCAAAACACACACTGACATACACTAAAGCCCCTAACCAACACACATACATACATACCCAAACTCACATCTTACCATTCACACACCACACCAGAAGCGCTGATTCAAAATCTCTATACTTCGGGATTTTGAATTTCGTGCTTCTGGTGTTCCGGGATTTCAAGACTTTGCTATCCCTATATATATATATATATATATATATATATATATATATATATATATATAAAATTAGTTTATAATACATAATCACTGGTGAATTTGACTGAAACACAATGCACTGAAGAAAACTCAGTGGTGATTACCAGTAATCACTACTAAAATCACAGAAAAAAGCAATCACAAATGTAAACCAATTGGTTACATTTGTGATTACTTAAAAAAAAAAAAACTTTGGCAAGGTAGGCTTCACTGCCAGAGCCCCCACATTCCTGAAAATTAAATATAATAACTCCAGAGTCACATGACATGAAGAAACGGAGAAAAGCTCTGGAATTATATAATGGCCGATCTGGAGAACGTCAACCATACCACAACCTGACCAACTTGCCACCAATGAAAAATACCAGCATTTCAGCATAGGATGAAATGCATGCAGCAATACATCACATAACACTCAGGGATATATGTGTGTATATGTATATGGGTAGATATGTAGAGAGAGAGATTGTTTACTAAATGAATTGTAACTGGGTGGCACAATAACATAGCAGTTAGTGTTTCTCTTTCAAAGGGCTTGGTTCTCCAGTCCAATTCTGACAACTCATCATGAAACTCATTCCTTAAATCTACAGTACAAGATCTCTCGTATCACATACCAGACCCCCATGTATCCCATATAAAGATGAATGTTTATCAAAGTCATATGATATTCGCTTGCTTATCCAGAAAGCTTATTGTTTTTCATTAGTGTAAAAGTGCTGTCACAAAGATAGTATACTAAGGAGCTGACATATACTGCTTTAGACATAGTGCGACTGAACTTCATTTTGTAATTACTTGGTTTAATTCACAATAGTTGCACATTCAATAGTGTCTATGTATTTTACCAACATTTTAAGAGTATGCTACTGCAAAAAATCATTGTCACTGTATACAATAATGAGCATGCTACCCCTAAAGGATAAGGATTCACTTGGTTTGGTTTCAGTTCTATACTCTTACTTCATATGTAATATCTGTACTACATTACCTTAGCAAAGAATGAACAAAAGCTGAGAAGAAACTGAACAACAAATGCATTTGAGCCGAGTTTAAAAGCTTTTTTATCAAGTTAAATATTCCAGGCCAGGTTAAACATCAACAATAACAATTTTATGGATATTTTCCATCTTTTTTTAAATTACTTTGATTACATTTTGTTGAATAAGTATTAGGAATTCTTAGTTCACTGGCATTCCTAAAACTAATTTAGTTTAAGAATTTTTCACCACATATAATGCCTGTTATTCAGAAGTCCTACTACGAATAATAAAAATAAAGTTTTTATCCTGCTTAAATTAAGAATAACCTGGCATGTTCAACAGATATAAGAGCACTCTAAATGTTAAATATGATGCCTTGTCAGTTACAATTTTATTATATTCTACCAGGGAAAGGTCTCACTGACAGAAAGATTCAGGCATTTCAAGTGAAGAATAAAACTGGTACATGCAGAGTGTTTAACATCCATTTAAGCATTTATCTAGGGAATGCCACTAGGGTTCTCTCACTGGACAACAATCTTTATTCATTCTTACTACATCTAGAAGGGCATTTTTTTAATCTTGCCGCTGCATTATGAAACTCACCCCATGCCGAGATTACACATTTTTCAGATCTCTCCTATCAGATTTTCTCTTTACGATTATCTTGAGTGCTCCATGCAGATGTTTTAGTGATGTGGGTTAAGAAAACCCTCTCATCTTCACTTCCTTCTATACTGATATAACTTTTTAGGTGCTTGCTGATATGAGTATCAAAGCATTATAAAGATATTAATGTCTTACTATTTAAATTTTCAACTGCTAAGATTAATGAAAGTGAATTCAGTCCAATGACATGTCCTCTCTGTAAGCTGAACTTCTAGCTATTTTGAATATGTTCTGTGTCATTTTATGTGTCTTCTGAAGTACTGCATCTTATCATAACTCAGTTTTTACCTACGTATGTAAGCCTAAGTATTATACAAGAACACTAAGAGAGAGAAAGTGAGAGAGAGACAGAGAGAGACAGAGAGAGAGAGAGAGAGAGAGATACACACAAATGCAGAAAATAAAATGCATACTTTACAAAAAGTTCAGTACAGTACCAAATATATCTTTGTATGAATCAAAAATAAATGATGCATAAAGTATGTATAATGATAAGAAGAACTAAGAAGATTCTCCAACCAACAGCTGAGTATAAAGTGGACAAGCGTGCGACTGGTCAGTTACACGTGAATGATGTCCAACACCTCAAGCTGCTGTTTTCACAGCGAATCACTGATGATACTCTTTGTATTATAGCTCTAGCAGTGACTCCCTACTTTTTTCTTTCTCCACTTTTTTTTTTTTGTGCTTGCCTAGCTGTATCTCTGTCTGGGGTGAATTCAACTCTTTAGAGTAGAATCAAATTCCTATGTCTTCTGGGAGACTTCAGCCATCATTTAGGGAAAGATGGTGAGATCTAAAGGGGAATGATTAGCAGGAAAAGCTTGAGTGATTTGCAACAGTGTGATGATTTGCTTTTATGGCTTCTGTGGAAGTTATCCACAACAAATATTATGTTGCTAAACAAGGATGCTATTATGTGTAAGATAATACCAAAGCATCATAAACCAATAACCAATAACCAAATTTGTAACTGTGACATCATCTCTGATGCCATTTATTTATTTATTGATTTTGATCCCCAACAAAGTCAGATTGGGTACAATAAATAAATAAACAAATAACTCAATAAATAAAATAAAATAAAAATCAGCATAACCCCAGGGAGAAAAGCTCCACATAAACATTTAAAGGAAAGTCACAATTAGCATTCAGTGAAAAGAGAATAACAATATAGTACATATTGTAGACTAGAAGAGTGATAACAGATTCAAATGTTAAAAACAAAATAATATGTGATATATGCTCTAGATTAAAAAAACAGCATAAAATGCAAAGTGAGATTACAGAAACATTATACCATATGACTTTGAAGAGTTAAGGCACAGATAGGAGTCTGCAAAAATAATTACATCTAGAAGAAAAGAGAGAGAAGGCCCAGTATAGTAGGAATGAGATTAGAGAGAAAAGCATGAGCAAGGAAAAGGAAATGTGCGCGGCGCTATTTAACTATTCTATTAAAGATGGCGACTGACGGCAGCAGCACACACTCAGTTACACGATGAGACGTTTGTTGTGATTGGAGGGAAACTGGAGAATGATCTTGCTTCACAGATAGATGAGTGATGCTCCGCATTCTAGAAACATAGAACACAGAGAGTTGCTAGCACTGATGTTGAATTAGGTGATAAGCAGATGGAGCTTATTATGGAATGCAGTGATCACATAGGACTGGGGGACTAAATAAGATTATCAAGGGTTTGGCAACTGTCTGCCTTATAGATGAGGTTATGAATTATGAGTAGTTGGGAGTACATTCGCTGGTGAGGTAGCTCTAACCAGTAGATTTCTTCGAGGGGCAGATACTGGTGTTCCCTAAACTGGAGGTTTGCAGCAAATGTATCTATTTTACTGCAGCATTGTTGCAGCTTAGTGAGCTGGATAGATTGTATTTTGGTGAGGATGGTTACAGAGCACAGGAAGTGGGGACAGAAGAAGGTAGGGCCCAATATTTTCTTGCAGTGTCTGTCAGGAAAGGTTTAGCTCTGTAGAAGGAGCCTAACTTTTGATGCTTTTTCATTTCTGCATGTTGTCTATGGTAATCAAATTCCAGCTGTTCATTGATGTAAACACACAGTAATTTGGTATGTTGGGTATGTGGGATTACTTCAATTTTACTGTTATCGGCAGAGTTAACACAGAAAACGTTTTGTTCAAAATTTGACTGTAGGTGAAAAGAATTAGCTTGGATATTTTAATGATGAGAAATAGCTGTGAACCTGCTTTTTTATCCTTCAAATTATAAGAAGTATCGAGTGATTAAATGATTATAATTTGATAGCAAGGGTGGCAAGAGTTTTATTCAGTTTTACAGGTCACACTTCTCCATTTTCATGCATATTTGTATACAGATATGTCTTTAACAATGTGCCAAATATCTACAATGTATAAGTAAAAAAAAAAAAAAAGGTATGTTCTTACGTTCCATCTATGTTGTTGATCCTCATTCATTCTGGACTGTTGGGTCTCGGGTTCCATCCTCAGAACTGACACAGCCATTGTAACAAGCTCACGCCAGCCAGAAAATTCTCGAGCTAAGGCTACCCATAGTGTCTCTCTTCCCTTCCCCTCAGATTGAGTTTTGTCCATAGAGGTAAAAACAGAAGCTTTGTCTGAGCAACTGCCCTACTACAATACCAGAACTATATCCGAACCTCCAGGAGTCTTTGGAGTGGGTTGGAGGGTGGAATGTCAAGAACAAATGAAGATCAACAACACAGATGGAACAGATAACTTCTTTATCTGATGTTGTTAATCTTTCCTTCTTGGCTGTTGGGACAGAGTCCCTAGCTACTTTATGCCCTGGGAGGCCCTATGGAAGGATATTCCTGAGCACCATAGAGCCAAAGGATGCTCTTCCCCTGGAGGCCATATCCAATTTGTAATGCATGATAAAGGTATGTGAGGTAATCCAAGTGGCCGTTGCACAAATGTCATCCAAAGAGGCTCTAGAATGAAAGGCTACTGAAGTGGCAATTGAGCCTTGGCCTTTGTTGACAGATTCAGTTTATTTTGGCTGTAAACAAAAGTGATGCAATCTCTCAACCATTTTGACAAAGTAACTTTGGAGACCAGTTTGCCCAGTCAAGTGTCTGAAAAGGACAAAAACAATTGGTCTGATTTCCTAAACAATTTTGTTCTATTCAAGTAAAAGCATAATTGTCTATGCATATCCAACAAATGTAAACAATATTCCCCCTTGTTTGAGAAATTTGGAAAGAAAACTGGTAGGTCTATAGTTTGGTTAATATTTGAGTCTGATACAACCTTAGGAAGGAAAGAGGGGTTGGTTCTAAGTGATATTCTCTCTTTGTGAAAAATAGTGTATGGACATTTCACGCAGAACGCTTGCAATTCTGATATTCTCTTGGCTGACATGATGGCTACCAGGAAATGGGTCTTCCAAGACAGGAATTTGATATCACACGTGGATGCTGGTTCAAAAGGGTGATGGGTTAAACTTTGCAAAACTAATGTTAAATTCCAAGGTTCGATGGGTTCTTTAAAAGGTGGTTTCAAATGCAAGACACCTTTCAAGAAGGTTTTACAAAGGTGATGAGACATTAAAGAGAGGTCATCAAAACCATTATGAAAATTGGAAAAAGCAGCTAAGTGAACCCTAATAGTAGAAGCTGAGGCTCCTGACTGGAAAATGGTTGACAAATATTCTCAAACCTTAGCAACTGAGGCTGAAAAAGGATCAGTTTTCGCTGCAAGAGACCACGGCACAAATCTCTTCCATTTACACAGATACAGTTTTCTGGTTGATCGTTTCTGGGAAGCCAGAAGAATCTTCTGAACTGGGGAAGACAGATTTTTCAGCCTGGCAATTACTGGAAATGGAGGTACCAAGCTGTCAGCTTGAGACTGTTTAGGTTTGGATGGACCATCCCCTGCGAATGAGACAACAGGTCTGGAGCTGGGTCCAGATTCCACAGATGGTAAACCAGGTGAGGCCAGAGAAAGGGAAATCAGACTTGTCGGGGCCAATGAGGCACAATGAGGATTACTCTACTTCTCAACCATTGTGCCTTCTTCAAAAATTGGGGAATCAGGGGGGAAAGGCATAAAGGTGGAAAGCAGTCCCAGGGGCCAATCGTGTAGAAGAGCATCTCTCGGGGACTCCCCCTGAGGGAGGACAGGGCAAAGTAGCTGCTGCATTTGTGATTTATGGGAGATGCAAATAGGTCACAGCAAGGCTGACCCTAGCGATGAAATATCTTCATTGCTACCATGGGATTGTGAGGCAGGAGAATGTTTGTCCACGATTACATTGAAATTCTCCAGAATGTGCATTGCTATCAGAAAGTGGCAGGATGCTATCGCCCATTGTCACACTCTTAGGGCTTCCCAACATAAAGGATAAGATCTGGTTCCACCTTGTTTGTTGATGTACCAGACCACTGGCATGTTGTCTGATTGGATAGCAACTGTCCCTGAATGGTGGGTCGACTGAAATGCCTACAATGCTAGAAGCATGGCCCTCAGTTCTAGGACGTTGATATGCAAATTGGTTTCTGAGGGGGACCAAGTGCCTTGGACTGTCATTCCCTGAAAATGCCTCCCCCCGCCCCATCAAGGATGTGTGCATGGTCACTACAGCCTTGGGCTGAGCAGAGGTGAAAGGGCGGCTCCATAAATCCTGTCCTGACTTCATCCACCACATTAGATCTTGATTGCATTGGTTGGTTATGCGGATTAGGTAAGACATTGGGTGTGTTAATAGAGACCATTGTGATGCCAGAAGCCATTGGAGCAATCTCATGTGGAACCCTGCCAATGGAACTAGAGTGACTGCTGCTGCCATAGACCCTCAGAGTAGTAAGACTATGGGAGACAGGACTTTATCGTGGGAGAGTATCACTTGAAGCTGTGATCTTAACCTTTGCAGCCTGTGAAGAGTTAGAGGAGCCATACAGGAGTTTGTGTTGAATGTCATTCCAATGAATTCTATCTCCTGAGTGGGAGACAGCTTGTTTACTGAGATGCCTAGGTAAGCTGCAAGGTCTAGGATGGAGTCCAAGGCATGAAGCAGTAGATGCCTTGTGGGAGCGGTGAGGAGTCAGTCATCTAGATAGGGAAAAACACAGAATCCTTGTAGCCTTAAATTAGCTGCAATAACTGCCATGCATTTGGTGAGCACCCTGGGGGCTGTGGTGAGACCAAAGGGCAGTGCACAAAATCGGTAATGACTGGCTCCCAGCCAGAAGCAGAGCTATCTTCTGGAGTGTTTGTCCATCTTTATGTGGGAATACGCATCCTGAAGATCTATAGAGCACATCCAATCATCTTTCTTCAGAAATGGAAAGATAGACTGTATCGTGACCATCTGGAATTTTGTCTGTCGAACAAATTTGTTTAAGACACTGAGGTCTACAATTGGCCTCCAGTGCCCTGTCTTTTTTGGCACTAAAAAGAATCTTGAGTAAACTGCGGATCCTATTTCGTCTAGTGGGACTGTCTGGATGACTCTTTTTTGAAGCAGCTTTTGAATCTCTTGTGCTGCTATATCCCTCTGACTGGGTGGAACATCGGGGATTCGCCTTTCTGGCCTTGGATAGAGATTGAAGGGGATATGATAACCTCTGGTAATTATTGTCTGCACCCAGGAATCTGATGTTACTGAGTACCAGGCTAAGTGGTGCAGAAAGAATCTTCCCCTGACTGTTTCTAGAGGTAGGCAATCGAGATGCCGCTCAGGAGCGCTGGTAGGGTTGTCCAAAGAAGGAATCCCTGAGGCCCTGGTTACATGAGGCCCTCTGCCACAGGAGTAGCATCTTCCAGATCAGTTCCCCCTTCTACTCTGGGGGAAAAGTCACCACATGTCCTGATAAGGCCCTTAGGACTTCCTGAACCACATCTTCCCACTCCTCTGATTCCTGGAGTAACTTCATTGAGGAGTCGAAAAACATATGCCTACAGCAGAAAGGGTCTTTCCATCCTTCTCACACCTGGCTAATGTGTCTCTGACTTCGGGGCCAAACAACGAGGTAGCATCAACAGGAGCATTGACAAAGGAAGACTTAAAGGGGTCCTCAAAATCACACAAGTGCATCCAGATGTGATGCCTAATGGCAATGCCTATACCTGCTACCCTGTCCATCCCTTTGGCTGTGTGAGCAATAAGCTACATGGAACAGTTGGATTCTAGGGTGGCAAGCTGGGAGGCAACTTTATTGCATACCTCGTCAGACACTGATACTGCCAAGGTGCCTGACAGCACAGTGATCAGGTCCCCCTGAAGATGGGTAAAATGTGCCAAGAAGTTCAACGACTGTATGGCAAAGGTCACTGAAGTGTAGACCCACTTCCCAAATCTGTCCATTGTCCAAGACTCCCTGTTTGGAGGATAGACAGTTGGACTCTCCTCTGTGAGTTCCTTCTTCGTGGCAGGCACCACCACCATAGCATCTACTTTGGACTAGTGGGGCTGGTCCTCTGGTGTAGTAATAATTTTGTCCAGTCTTCAGGGAATTGGCTATACAGTGTCAAGGGCCTTCCAAGCACGATGCATGATGAGCTTGACCAAATCATTGGCAGGTGGGTTTACCCAGAAAGTAGGAGGTCGGGCATGAAAAGCCTGCAAGAAAACAGATTCCTCAGAGGAAGGGTTGGTGGACTTCCAATCACCCATCTGTTTCAAGATTTCCAGGATATCTTCAAAGGAGACATCTTCAGGGGGTGACCGTGGGGACCCTTTCCCCTGTATCCTCAGTGACAGATTCTTCTAGAGAATCTAAGTGCTTCCTCTTTCATGACCTCTTACAGAGTGGCTCCTCAGGGGGAAAGTCTGAGGAGGACTCCAAACAGATTGTACCCTGCTGCAGCGTGTCTTGTTGCTCATGTGCCTGCTGTCCCGATGTAGGAGGTTGTGACAGCTGTGAGCCAGAGTATAAGTAGATATGACACTCCAACAGAGAAGGCACCAACTGTAAGCCTGCTGAGGCAAGAACTCTTTCCATATCATGAAAGGCAGGCCCACCTGAAGAGGGATGGGAGCCCAGAACTGAGAAAGAGAAACTCGGAATCGGGGTCACACCTCACTCCGATGAACCCACCCCCAGAGCCGGAACCTCAAGAGGACCTGGAACTGTCAAAGCACCCAGGGCCATAGATGGCACCATGGAAAAAATAAGTGCTGGGCTAGGGGTCACGGAGCCGACAGCCAAGTCACAGTTCGAGCATGAGTCAGCTCCAACTAAGCCGAGGACCACAGAGACAGTTCTGGAGCCAAGGTGAGATCCACCATCAGCACTGAAGTAGTTGCTACCAGGAGCAGCATCGAAGTTGAGGGCTCCAAGACCAGCAGACAAGTTGAAGGAGGAAGATAGGATGCAGTCCATGGACAGTAGACCTCTGCTCTGAATGGGAGGGAGGTCCTAGAAGGGTCTGGAAGACCGCTAGCTACCAAGAGCTCACTCACTAACCTGACTACATCCAACTCTGAAAGGCTCCTGGTGGAACAAATAGACATCCCCGAGGGAGATTCTTGACATTCTTGGAACGGACTTAACTGCTAACCATAAAAGGGGATTGATAGATGGGGAGTACTTAGTCCTGGCACTGTGGTCAACTGACCAATTGCTTGTGATGCAGGGCAGGTAACTGTTGTGGATAAAACTATTGTTGGTGCCAAAGAGGTCAGAGGAACCGATGAAGTGGTCGGAACCGTGGTAAGTTTTGTCAGTTCTGGTAAAGTCGTCGTTGGCTACACCAAGGACAGAGTAGTAATTTTCAGTGCCAAAGCAGTTGTTGAAGTCAATTTTGGTTGTTTAGGCTTCAGTTCTGAAGCAGAAACCTGGCCTTTGGTTGGTTTAGGGTCATGAGCTTGAGGAGACGCTGGAACGGAGTTGCTCCTTTTCTTTGTTTCTTTCTTTGTGGACTTTGACGTCTCTGCCTCAGACAAAGCCTTTGAAAAAGGGCATTTTAACAGCCCCTTCAGGATTAATGTGTTTCTGCACCCTGCAAGGGTCTGAGCACTAAACCCCTTACAGAGCTCACAAGGTGGTTGGATTTCCAAATGTGGCACCACCAAACAATATATGCAGGAAAGATACCCATCCAAGTTGGGCATCTTACTGCCGCAACCTTGACATTGCTTAAAACCAGTGGTGCCTTTCTGCTTCTCTGTTATGTTAAAATAAGGTTAGCCAAAAACAGTCAGTCTCACACACACACACACACACACACACACACACACACACACACACACTAGTAAGATAGGGGAAAAGGGCAGAAAAGAAGATTTTTTTTTTAAACATGCCACCCAATGGTAACAGAAAGATACCCAAAAAGAATAAAGGAGGGAAGAGAATATCATCTATGGTATTTGAGATTTACCAAAGGTAAGCCTATACCAATAATGGTAAGGAAGAAAAATAACAAACTGTAATAATGGGGGAAAATAGCAATCGCACACACAAATTTACTAATTAAACTATTTAGAAAAAGTTAATGAGAAAGTCTTCATAGGATATAGCGCTATAAAGAATAAATATATATCAAAAATTAAGCACTTAGCTTGAGAGCAAGGCTGACATGTCCTAATACTCTATGCGGCAACTGAGATCTTGGGGGGTGGGGGTGGGAAGAGAGGCACTATGGGTAGCCTTAGCTCGAGAGTTTTCTGGGTGATGCAGAGTCAGTTCTGAGGACAGAACCAAGACCCAACAGTCAAGAATGAATGAAGATTAACAACATCAGATATAATTTTCTTACAAATTAAAAATCCATTAATTTCAAGAATTCACTGATTTTATTTATTTTGTGTTTATCAAATATTTTTACTGTGAGCAGAGAAATATTCTTTTTAAGTTAATATATATGCTACTTAAATAACACAATAAAAGATAATTTCATTGTAACTGCCATTTTTAACTCAAATATTTTTAAGTCTTGCAGGAAAAAGACCCCACCTTATATTAATACAGTTATGTGGAGTTCCAGGAAATTAGTTCCCCAAAACCCTCCTCTGACACACATGCATACATCAGCACTATCATTATGGGAAAAAAAGATATGCATAAGTCTCATACCTTTTTATATAGCTTAATCTGATATACTTAAGTGAGGTTTTTGTATATTAGTAGTAGAACTGCTAATAGCAAGCGATAACAGATGAAAAACAGGCAGTACAGAATAGTTAATAGGTATGAAAAATGTGTGAACAATATTAATCATATGCTGTCTGATATGTTATTTTTACTTCCTTGTTTTTTATTGTTATTTATGAACATTATTTTTTTATCTGTACACATCCATCTTTTTAACATTTTGCACTTTGTATGACTGGGTACCAGCATCAAAAACTGTTAAGCTCAGGCATGTTTTTACCATACATAAATCAGCACTAGTCAGTAGTAAATGAATAGTTTGTGCTTTACAGTGATGACAAAAAACAGGTTACAAAGTACTACAGCTGGTCATTTGCTGATTAATGGGCAATCTCTGGCAGTCTCATATTTTTATGAAGTGGTACTCACTTTGGCTGTACTAGACTCTAAGTGTAAGCAATGAGGGATACTATTTAATTGTACTTACCTAATCCTACTGGTAAGGATATTTTCCATGTGCAGTCCATGTTGCTAGGGTAGTTACCAGGAAACCCAGGACTAAGAATGACTCCTTCCTTATCTTCTGATATTCCACCACAGTGAGCTTTAAAAATAAAGTTGGCATTAGTTAACATGGTGAATACTGAGATTCACACAATGCAAAATAGACTGCATTTATGTTTGAAGCACCTGTTATTTGTATATTTTAGAAAAGTAACATAAAGGCAAGGAACATAAACATTGAGGGGTTACTCTTAAAACATTTTCAGACAGAGCTGGGTCATGGCCAAATGGGTCCCAAGCCAGGATCATGAACTGGGGTCCCCCACCCATACCAGTACCTTATTACTTTGACTTTTCTCCCCATCATCATAAACACTATTCAAATCAGTCAATTTGCACAGTGTTTGCTTCTTTCTTTTTACAGTGATCTTATAGATTGGATTTAATTTATAACGTTTATTTAAATTTTTACAGGAACAATCATTAAAATACATTTGCTAAACAAACAAACCAAAAAATAAAAAGTAAATAAAAAATAAATAAATAAAAACTCATAATGAAGATAGACTTTACATGAGTGACCCTGCAATTTTTCTTTCACAGAAACTCACATTTGTTGAAAGTGTATCCATCAAGCCATTAATAGTGAAGCACTAATTAACAGTTCTCTGAAGGGTGCAGGAATTCAAAGACAATGCATTACAAGAAGTAACTCATAATAGATCATAGCCATATTAATTTGTACTAAGGGTCAGAAAAGCACTCTTGTAGCCCAAGACAGTGCATTTCACACCCAGTGCCTGCAAAACAACAAGCTAAATTAAAAATCTATTCAGAGTTGAAATATTAACATTAAACGTGTAGACTTTATGTTGTCCAGTTTATTCACAACCAAATAATAAACAAAATGTCAAAAGACAACAAGATGAGGAACCAAGGATTGTATCCAAGAACATTGTTTTTACGATGATCCTCTTGTTTACTACAATTCCTATACACCATAAATATTCTGGGATACAGTAAAAAGCATTTTCACACACACACACACACACACACACACACACACACACACACACACACACACACACACACACACACACACAATTCATGACCATCAACTACAGTGCCTTGTGTGACTATGTACATTATAGCTGTTTACTTATGATCAAAGGAATGACAAAATGCATAAATAATGATGGAGAAAAGTATATTATACAATGTCTGGCCATTAATACTCTAAAACGGGCACGCTGACTGGCCACCCCAACCAGTGTGCCCATTGTAAATTTGAAATATACCAATGGAAAAAGGTCCAGTCACCTAGACTTTTTCCCATTGTTATATTCTGCAAGTTTTATTTATTTATTTTTAACAAAAATAAAAAAAAAAATCTGTAATCCGGACTCCGGACATACTAGAAAGACAGGATGGAGGAAATACTATGAAAAATCAGGTATGTGATTTAAAACTAAAGACACATACCTGATTTTCTTTGTATTTCCTCCATTCTGCCTCTCTCTTACTCCTAAACTGTTGGAAACCTTTCTAATTCAAAAAAAGAAAAAGAAAAAAAAAAAGAAAAAAGGAGCAAAGCAGACTTTCTTTTCTCCGTTGCTTCCTTTCCAAAGCACTGATCTACTGGGTAAGTGCCGGAACTCAGGTCCCATAGGCATGCACAGTACATCAGAAAAAGCCCCAGAATACTGGAAAACATGGAAGAGCAGCACAGAGGCATTATACAAAGACATTAGTTAAGAAAAGAAAGCATTTTTTTTTAAATAATATCATTGTAAAATAGCAATAACCCACGTTTGGGTGTGGGCAATGCTGGATTTACCCACGGTTGGCTTTGTTTGGTCACGAGGCCGAAACCACACCAAACCGTGGATAAATCCAGCATTACCCACATCCAAACATGGGTTATTGCTTAATTAGCTCACTGCTGTGAGAACTATACATTAAAGTCCCCCCTCCAATCTCAATCTCTTAGCTCAAGAACAAAGACCCAAGATCATAAACAGATATTAAATGTTACCCTTACATACTTTAAATGTTACTAGTATAACAGGATTTACAAGGATGTGATGTCTGAAACTCAAGTTTGTCATTATTTAGTGATTTCTGCCTCATGCTCATTTTAAGTTAAGACAAGTGCAGTAGAATTTGTACCCCACATTCATTAACTCACATGCTAGGATTCATATCCATTCATCAAATTTTGCTTCCATCAAAAGTAGAACACAACAAAACTGCCCTCTGCAAAGAAGGAAAAAAACATATGTTTTCTTTGGAGGTAGGGTTGGCCTGTTAACTAAACCCCCATCTGGATAAGTGGGCTTCACTTCTCATGTCTCACTTTCATATGTAAATATAACAACTCTGGTAGGGATGCACCAACAATGAAGACATGGACCAGTTTTATTAAGTTCTAGTTTCAGTGAAAATGGAATTCAATGAACTGAGACACTTGCTTGTGCTATATTACTTATCACTTCCCAATTCCATCAGGCAGTGATTCTGTACCTCCATCTTGCATATAAACATTGCAGGAGTCTCCTGGAACTCATGCTAAAATTAAAGTATTAATGTTATATAATAAATTAAAACAAAATAATCATGTACTACACTGTCCTGTACATGGTCTACTTCATATGTTTAGCTATATATCATTCCATAACATGTACTACATTTATTCTGACATGTGACTGCATATTTTGAAATGAAGCGTAAAGATCCCATAAAACTTAATTTACCAAAACCAATATATTTTAATAACCCCATCTTTATCATTAAGTCTCCTATATCTGAAAGTATGTCATTCAGTTTAGCTTTTTGTATGTATTTAGGCAGAAACATACTTTTTTTGTAGTCTTTGCGATGTCGACATGACAGAACATCAAACATGTCCTTAGTTTTTGAGAGAATCTCTCCATATCACTTTTAAGCTGCTTTCATTCTAGCCATATGTAGAATGTAATGAAACCAACATACCAATGCACAAAGGTGGTGGATAATTCCAACGTCTGACAGTTCCCGGCATACAGGAAATGTGAGAATGGCCCTGAACAAAATAAATAAATAACAGATATTAAGTTCCAATGGCATTTACGTATTTAGCTACAATAATGTACATTTAGAAATCATGCATGCTTTTTACCTGTAATGTGTACCCTGGTTCACACTGAAATGATATTACATCATTAACCAAGTATCTCTCTCCAAGCTTAAGTCCATTGCTGGGCACTGCTGGATCAGGACAACTGGAAAGTCCCACAGCTATTGGCAAAAAAAAAAAAAAAAAAACAGTAAATTATATGAATGCTATTTTCTTATTTTTCAGTTCTGGTTGTTATTAATAAAGAAGATGGAATTGCTGTCCAGTTTGCTATTTTATAATTTTACTATTAGGTCTTTTTAAAATTCTAGCAGTC